>NW_006239612.1:56017-56184 GCF_000226075.1 Solanum tuberosum | reverse complement strand
GCTCCTTGCTTCAAGTTCATGAACTCCACCAACTTTGACTCCGTAAGCTCAAGAGGGAACAACCTATTAAGGAAAGCAAGTTTAAACTCCTCCCACAACACCACATAACCATTACCTTTCTCACCCTTCCATTGATCAAACCAAATTTGAGCAACCCCCTTGAGTTG
>NW_006239612.1:33704-55825 GCF_000226075.1 Solanum tuberosum | reverse complement strand
TCTGGGAGGGGCTGCACCTGGCCATCCACAGACCCCACCTACGGTCCATGGGTTGTGCCTGTCAGTAGCACCTGGAACTTCAGTAATTGACCTACATAACCTACATATCTGGGACATAGCTTCTCTTTCTTGCCAAATCTCATCACTCCCATAGGTGACAGTCTCAGGAAAACCAAGTCATCAATTTGGAACTCCAAGTCCCTTCTACTCACATCTGCATATGACTTCTAGCGACTCTGGCTATCTTTACTCTTTATCTAATGAGCTGAACTTTTTCTATAACATTATGAACCAAATCTGGCCCTATCAAGGCTTCTTCACCTATTTCAGAACAACCAAACGGATATCTATATTTACGCCCATACAATTCCTTATAAGGGGACATCTGGATGCTGGAATGGTAGCTTTTTGTCACGACCCAAGCCTAGGGCCTAGACGTGACATGGCGAATGAGGAACCCGAAGGAACCCCAAACAAGCCTCTCAAACTTGTCATCACACTTCATCGGTCGCGGAAGTACATTCAACATTAATTAACGGGAAATAGGGACTAAGGGCAAACCATTTCAAAATGACATCATAGAACAAGAGTCAAGCTCATTTACAAAATACTTGTCCAACGCACACCTCTACATACATAGATAGGACGGGGCCATGACATTCTACCGGCTCCCCTCATAGTCAAAATACAATTGCAAGCTAAAGTCTCAAAACATAGGAGTAGGAAACATAACATAGCCCTCGAATCATTGAGGACTCACCAACAACTCGGATAAGCACCGTACTAGCCACGTGAACGAAGAGAAGGATCAAGAGTAGCTCCGGTCCCTACATGGTGACATCATGTAGGCAAAATATGCGTTAGTACTTGGAATGTACTAAGTATGCGGGGTGCAACACAACAATAGACAAGGACACAATCGAAATACAAGAAATAGTTTCATAGGCATTATGAATAACAATATGAGGATGCATGATCAAAGTGAAGTCAAAACATGTTTAAGTAACTCTATACTAATAGTAGATATCATATGTGTATGCATGATCCAACCAATCTATAACCCCAACTTAGGATGGGGGATGCCGTTCACACCCGGACACCCTGGTGGCAAGGTATAAACCCCTCACATGGTTGATGTTGGTCACACCCCAAGCATCCTAGGTGGTGAGATATAAACCTCTCACATGGTTGTCCGGTTCTTTTCCCCCGGACCGGGCATGGTCATGCAACACTTTATATAGGAAATTCCCATTAGGCTCTAATG
Organism: Solanum tuberosum; assembly: GCF_000226075.1. Taxonomy (NCBI): domain Eukaryota; kingdom Viridiplantae; phylum Streptophyta; class Magnoliopsida; order Solanales; family Solanaceae; genus Solanum; species Solanum tuberosum. The sequence goes on along the minus strand of NW_006239612.1, from coordinate 54,561 downwards.
CAATCTCACGTATGGAATGAACATATACACAAGCTTAGTTTGTCATCAACACATCTCTGGATTTCCATACATCTCATAACTCAAGCTTTAAAGCATCGATTCATCAATTCTCCATAGTTGGACATTTTGTCAAACACCTTGAAGGCATGTAATGGAATCAAAGAGCATGGAAAATAGGGTAGTAATTATGCAGCCAAACCAGTGAACAACCTACAACAACACCTTTTTAACACCCACAATACCACATGAAAATCTCCACATCCATTCCAAATTTAGGTTCAAGTTCTAGGGTCACAACATGCTCAAAACAATCACTTTTCATGTTTAAGATTCAATGTGCAGGAAATTATTACAAAGAACAAGACTAATTTATGAATCTTAACTTAAACCATGAATTAGTGAGTAGAATAGAGTCTAGGCACTATGGGTGGAAGGACCCATGAGTTCAACACCACATACCTTGAGTTCTTATGAAGGTCTTGAGAGTGTCTTCAATGGAAGCTTGGAACTTGGAGCAAGAGTCTCTTCAATCTTGAGGAAGGTTTTGGATTAGGGTTCTTGAGAGAACTTGAGAGAAAATGTGTCTAAGTATGGGAGAGGTGTTTTGGGAAATGTTTTAGAGATGGGAATTGAACTAATGGTATATAGGAAATAACATATGGCCTTTGGAAAAATCGTCCAACACTTAGAGGAAAAAATGAGGCGGGTGAACAGTAAAAATGGTTACTGGATATTGCCTTTTCTGCCGGACAGATTTTACGAAAATGGGCATAACTTATTCGTCCGAACTCCGAATAAGGTGAAACGAATTGCGTTAGGTAGATAACTCAAAGGTATTTCCATGAATATGTTATTGGCCACCAAATAATTTGTGTGCTAGGAGATATGACCCTCCAAAGTAGACCCTCGAAAAGGCTTCACTTGGAAATTTCGGATTTTGATACGGTTGCTCTAAAATTTGGGTTAGACCCATTTCCCACTCAATTTGACCCCCTAAACAAGAATATGAAGTCAGATTTTCGAAAAACGAAACGGATTTTTTTATATATAGCTAAACAAGTTTCCGGTAACTTCCGAAGCACATTTTTAAGAACTTTTTGGGTCATTTCAAGAACATGATTCAATTCCCTCCCCTTGGTTACCCCATCCTGCAAGTTAGGTGGTTTCTCTTTTATCCCTCCATCCATCCCTCCAGAAACTGCAACAATATTGGTATTGGGGGGTTTAGGGTATAGGGTGTAAGGTTTATGGTTTAGAGTTTGTATTTAGGGTCTAGTGTCTAGGTTTTGGGTTAGGGTTTAGGGTTTAGGTTTTTTAGGGTTAAGGTTTTAGGGTTTAGGGTTAGATTTGATGGTTTAGGATTTACGGTCTAGTGTTATAGGTTTAGGATTTAGGGTTTAGAGTTTAGGGTTTACGGTTAGGGTTGATAATCTAGTGTATAGGGACTAGTGTTTAGGCAGTAGGGAGTTGGGTTTATGGTTTTGAGTTTATGCTTAAGGGTTTATGGTTTTGGGTTTATGCTTAAGGGTTTAGGTTTTCGGATTTTGTGTTTTAGGTTTAGGATTTAGGGTTTAGGATTTAGTGTTTAGGGTTTAGGATTTGGGGTTTAGAGTTTAAGGTTTAGGGTTTAGAGTTTAGGTTTAGTGTTTAGGGTGTAGGGCGTAGGGTTTAGGGTTTAGGGTTTAGGGTTAGGGTTTAGGGTTTAGGATTTAAGGTTTAGGGTTTAGAGTTTAGGATTTATGGTTTAGGTTTTAGAGTATAGGGTTTAGGGTTTACAGTTTAGGGTTTATGGTTTATGGTTTAGTGTTTTTTTTTTATAACGACCCTTGAGGGGTTCAGGGGCTGAGCAACACCCCCAGGCCTTATCATATATAAAAATCAAAATATACAAGGAGGGGGGGCATATACTGTACCTCCAATCCTAAAGGTTGGTCAAGAGTCAACCTACCTACTAAGGTTAGTCGACTCCACCCTATACAATAAGAAGTAATATTTAAACTAAGCACATAGTGAGGACTCCTCCCTTAATACAAAGTTACTAATAATACATAAATAAGGGAGACTCTCCCCTTACAAGAAATAATAAACTAGGACTAAACAAACAACTATGCCTAAAGACATAGAAGATTCAGGTAGCATGTATCTCATGAAACAATTAAAACATGGTAATATGCCTTAATCATATTTAAATGGAATGATGTTGTACTTTGAACTGAAGGAATTATGTATAGAATTTGCCTTGATATTGACTGCCTTCTCTGTAAGAGTCTTATACTATTCAAGGTTGTCGTTTAATTCTTTTGAACTTCTTACGTCTGAAATTTTGTACTCCCAATTTCTCCAATAGATAGCTTCCTTTTACTGCCTGAGGTAATTGATGATGAGTTTAGTAATTTCGTACAATATCTTGTTGATGACTGAGTTTGGCCAAGAGATCAGCTGTACCATTCGCCTCCCTGTAAATGTGCACACATTGAAAAAACACACATTGATTAGCTAAAACCTGCAACTCCTGTATATACTTGTGTATCCTCCAAGGGGGAATAGCAACCTGCAAGAACCACTTAGTCAAAAATTCAGAATCAACCTCTAAGATAATACTAGTATAACCATGTTAAAATGCCTCCCCCTCCAATTTTCACCGGATTATATATAGCACTACCATCCGTATTCAACTTGTATCTATTACAAGTAGGAGTCTTCCACATAACTAAAGTGACTCTTAAATCCTGTTTCCATTTTTCAATTTATGCCACAACTTCTGGCCATATTACAGGTAGAGGAAGATATGGAAAAGCAGAATTAAGCATTAAAAACATGTCTTTAATAATCAAATATTTGACTTTGTGGATACTGGATGTTTTCCCTACATATTTGGATGAACATCTGTTTTTCCAGAGGTTCGAGAAAATTACTATAGGGAGTGTTTGAACGATAGTCTTGTATGATGTGTTCTTCCCTGCAATATCACTCCAACACATTAGCTGGTTAGTTAATGAAATCTGCTGAAAATTGAGACCCAAGCTGCCTACGAAGAACTTCCAAATATGGCCAGCAAAGTGTCCTTGAATGAAGATATGATCAACCTCATCCCAACCTTGCTGAATGTAGTAATAACATTTAACAGGCTCTACTCCAAAATTAGCTAATGTTTCATTGGTTGCCAATTTATGTTTTATTGCTCTCCATAGGAGAAAAGACATTTTGAAAGGAATATGTCGATGCCAAAGTTGAGAATTAATGACAGTAGTATCCTTCTTCTTCCTGCAAATTTCCCAAGTTGATTTACAAGTGAACTTTCCATCTTTAGTGATTTTCCAGACTGCACTGTCTTTAACTCCCTACACAAGTTGCAGATTAGTATTTAAAATAGAAGGAATAATGAGAAGAGGAACCTGTTGTTGCAATTTCCTTTCATTCCATTTTCCATTTACTAAAAAGTGTGCAATGGTAGCATTGTTAAGACTTGATATATTGTAGTATAATTAGTTAGAGCACCCCCTCTTAGCCAGTCATCCCACCAAAAGAAGCAGCTGCCAGAGTTAATCTTCCAGCCTATATGCTCTTCAACTTTAATTTTGTTTTTCATCATGTATCTCCACATCAGTGAGTGTCCAGTATCCACCTTTTTTGCAACTGGATGAGGTCTTTGGCAATATTTGACTTTAAGAAATTGACTCCATAAGGTTACTTTAGACATGAAATTCCACTATTGTTTGTACGGTAAGGATATGCAAATGTCTGAGAGTCTTCTAATCCCTACCCCTCCTTCAGTATATGGTAAGCTCATGGTATCAAGAAAAGCCCAATGATATTTCCTTTTATAGTGATCCCTTCCCCAGTAAAAGTCAGCAATAATGGCCTCAATATATTTGATAGTAGTGCTAGGTCGAGAAATTGCAGCCATAGTATGTATAGGTATAGATTGCAAGGCATGTTTGATCAAAGTAATTTTGCCCCCAAAGCTAAGTACCCTTGCCTACCAGCCACACACTTTTCTGGAGACCTTCTCAACTAAATGTGAATAATAAATGATCCTCTGACGACCAATATACAGAGGACATCCTAGAGAAGTAATAGGATTACTTTTCTGGGAAAAAGTAGTAATTTCTTGAATTGTCTGAATGATGTCCTGTGATGTATTGTCTGTAACCATAAAATGACTCTTTTCTTTGTTAATCAACTGGCCAGAAGTATGTTCATATTCCCCTAAATTGTCCATAAGGAGCTTTAGGAAATGTCTGTCAGTAGAAGCAAACACAATAACATCATCTGCAAAACTCAAATGGTTGATCTGGGGTCCTTTAGGTTACATAAAGAAGCCTCTATAACTTGGATTTTGATGTAAAGAATTAAGCAACCTAGTCAGTACCTCTGCTCCTAAAATAAATAGGGCAGAGGATGAATGGTCTCCTTGCTTAAGTCCTCTAGTGGAATGAAAGAAACCATGTCTGTGACCATTAATGATAATAGAATACCAATTGTTACTCATAATTCTCCAAACTAAGTCAGTAAATATCTCCCCAAAACCAAATTTCCTTAAGACCAAACATGTGAATGACCAAGACACCCTATCATATGCCTTGGTCATATTAAGTTTGATAACAACATTCTTTCATGTATTGGGATTTTTAATACCATGAGTAATTTCTTGTGCAAGAATGATGCTTTTTGTTATTCTTCTACCTCTTACAAACCCAGACTGATTGTCTGACAACAATAAGGGAAAAATAGTAGCCAATCTCATGCTTAATATTTTAGAAATTATCTTATCGGTAAAGTTACTAAGGCTGATAGGTCTAAGGTCAGTGAATCTTGTAGGTTGTTCAGTTTTTGAAAGCAAAACCAAACATGCATGAGACATAAAGTTAGGCATAATGTTACCACAACAGAAAGATTGTACAGCTGCCAGCAAATCTTCTTTAATGATACTCCAACAAGCTTGATAAAATTTACCCCTTATACCATCTGGTCCTACAGGTGAGTTTGGGTTCATAGCAAATACAACTTGTCTGAGTTCCTCTATACTAGGTAGTGCTTGCAGTATCTCATTCTGTTCAACAGTGACTGCTGTAGGAATGAGCTATAGAACTCTTTCATCTATTCTCTCAGTATGACCATTAAACATTTGTTGATAATAATCACAGGCTGCCTGAGCAATTTGTTCCTCACCCTGTATCCACACCTCATTTTCAGTACAAATTTTATGTAAAAATAACCTCCTTCTTCTACCTCTCATCAAAGCATGAAAGTATTTGGTATTAACATCTCCATCCTTAAACCATTGTAGTTATGTCTTTTGTTTAAGAACAGATTCTTCCATTTTCAAATACTTAATGTAAGTTGTATTCATCTGATGTAGATTCTATCTAACAACTTCATTATTATTTGTCATAAGTTCTGCTTCAGAATTCCTGATATTTTCTTCAAACTCCTTGACCTTAGTAAAGATATCTCCATACTCATGTTTAGACCAGGTACTAAGAGTGGCTGTTACTCTCTTCATTTTTTGATGTAATCTCCACATTGGGTTGCCAGTAACTCCCTTTTCCCAACACTGATGTACTGTTTTCAAAAAAGTGGCATTGTCGACCAAAAAATGTAAGAACTTGAAATATTTAATATGGCTCTCATTAACTCTAGTTATTTCCATCAACATGGGACTATGATTTGAACCAACAGAAGATAAATTCTCAATAGTAGTTTGAGGCATAACCTCTAACCATTTATCATTAACCATAGACCTATATAATCTCTTCCAAACTCTAGCTTATGCATCCCTTTGATTGCACCAAGTAAATGGAAGCCTTGTGTATCCTAAATCAGTCAATCCTCATGCATCTATCATTCCAATAAATTCAAAGCTCTTATTCATATTATAAGGTATTCCCCCAAGCTTCTCCTCTATAGAGGTGATAACATTGAAATCACCAATTGTACACCAAGGTAAATCCATATTAGCATAAAAAATTAGCCTGTCCTACAAAGGTCTCCTCATATAATCCTTACATTTAGTATAGATAAAGGACATCATAAATTGCTCAGGAATATATGTGTGCATAAAAGTGATAGTGATGTGTTGAGCATGCTTTTCCAGAATATGACCAGTTACTTCATTAGACCAAAACAACCAAATTTTCCCATTAGGATTACTGACTGCATGATCCATCTGTAATTGACCTCTTACCATATCAATATGGTAATTATCTGCAAATGGCTCCAGTATAGCAATAATAGATAAATGATGAATTTTTTTGAGTGTTTGAAGCCTTTCCAAAGATCCTTTGCTATTGATACTCCTAGCATTCCAACAAATGGTTGTAATCATTAATAACCTTTTGATTTGGATCTAGTCATGGGCTTGCTAGAGGTATCAGACATGCTGGTAATAGGTTGATGAGGGTTGTGTCTAGTTTGTTTCCTTCCCCTTGGGAATAAACCCTGTTGTTCTGTTATTCTTTGAACATCAGTGGATTTATCCTGGAAAGAGGAACCAAAAACATGACATGTATACTTCATGGTGTCTTCTGCATCCTCATCAGACTCATCCATAGATTGATTATCAGAATCTATCTCATCCTCAGAATTAAGTGCCCCATAATCATCAGGAGGTACCTTAACCCTATTACCCTTATTAACCTGTACAACATCATGATCCTGAGGCTGCTTACCAGTATCTATACCATCTAAAATTTTACGAGTACTCTGTTGCAATCTCTTTTTTATAACCTCTCTTTTCTTTTTACTCAATCTGTCACCAGATTTGTTATTAAATCTGCCCTGTGATTGCCCTATATCTGTAGCCTGTGGAGTTACAGTTTTCTGTTGATTAGTGATAAGGGTAGAAGGGGATCTAGAGTCTCTACTATGGTCAATATCCAATTCCTCATGTCTACCATGAGTCAGTCCCCCCCCTTTGGACACCCCTTCGTGCAGGTTAGTATTTGTCTCCTGTCCCTTCCCATCCAAACCTCCAACAACTACCTCAGCAATAGTATTAACAACTTTATCAATGGGATTAGGGAATGGGAGCATTGAGTCAATACCTGTAACTGCTTGCCCTGTAGATACTGCCTTTCCTCTACTAATTTCTGTAACTTGTTTAGAAACTATATCCAGCTGTAGTTGCTTTTTTGTTATACTCCTCTTGACCCTGCTGTTGTATCATTGTTGTTTGAGGTCGGCTATCATTTTTGTTACATTTATGTTTGTCCAGAACCTCTAAACTAGGTGATGACTCCTGCACATCAAGATTAATAGAAGTGTTTTGAGTAGGAATAGTAATTATACCTACCTGTTTGGTGGGCTGTTCTACTTGTCTGGTATTGTGTCTAGGTGCCTGTGGTGGATTGTTGTTCCTCCTCCTTTGTGTTTGCCACTGATCTTCTTGCTGATAATACATGTGTTCCTGCTCTCTTTGCTGTTGATATTGCTGATTGTTATCCTCCTTATGATCAATCTCTTTGTGTCCCTTTGTTTGTTGAGGATTATTATCCCTATCTTTATTATGCTTGTTATTCACCTTCTCCAATTCCCTTTTCTTTTTATCCTCATCCCTTTGCCTTATAGTACAATCACTTTCCAAATTCCCTTGATGCTTACAATAGAAACAATAATTAGGAATATTATCATATTCTATTTTCTGCCATCTCCCATCAGTGAAATCCTCCCCTATATAACCCATCCAAATATAAGGAGGTCTCTTTTGAGTAATATTAACTTGCACCTTCACCGTAGCTTGACTTCCCCTCGTCTTTTTAATAGATGCAGAATCTAAGTATAAAGCCTTGCCAATAGGAGAAAGCAATCCAGAAACAAACTCCTTATTATAGCAACGCCAAGGTAGTTCAGGCAGTGAAATCTAGATAGGAACTAGAGGGGTTTCTTCAGCAGGTTTAAAATTTGGAGTCCAAACTTGAATTCTCATCACCTGCCCAACTATACTCATCCTTTGCTTAGTCCAAACCATATTATAATCAAGCTTATTATCAAGATCAATATAAACATGTCGAGAATTAAAAAATGTGCAATTTTAACTCTACCAGATAATTGAGTTTGTAAAATAAAGTTATTCCTAATAAGCTTGACTTTCGACATGGTAATACTGAATTTCCCAATGAGAGTGTATTTACAAGTTGCAGCTAAGTCTCGAATGACATTTTCCTTAACATACAGAACAACAGGCAAACCTTTCTTAGTGGTAATTTCAGGAGCAGCTAAATTGATGTGAACTTCACTTTTGGCTTGATTATGTGTAAGATGATCAACATAAGTCTATACAACCGTATAAGGAGCAGGAGTAGTAGTTGTATCAGTTTTAGGAAGATTGGAAGGATTACCTTGAATTCGATCATTCCTAGTAGTATTGTTATTAGGTTTAGGAGCTTTTCTATCATAATTACTAGAGATTCTAGGAAAATTTGACTGATAAGCATGCTATTGATTAGCTCTAATATTGACCTTAACCGTATTACCAGAATTCTGTTTAGTAGGATCATTGGATTTCCCCTGTTCTTTAGCAACCCAAGTTAATTGATCATTCTCATTTCTACGATGCTCAATACCAGAATTCAAATGAGATTTATTTGCATGAATCACATTTTTACGAGAAGTATCAATTGGAGCCATACCTGTGTCATTGCCCTGTTTTGTGATAATTTGATCATCCATATGAGAAGTGCTAGATTGTCCCAATTCTTGAACATGTTGCTTACCTTCCCTATGTTGATTTTTTCGGAGCTAACACTTGTGTATCCTCACCTTGTTGCAAATTTTTGAAATTCGTCACCGGAATTCTGGTCGAGTCACTAGAATTTTCTTTATCGGTGATTCCTCCATGGAAAGTACTTGAAGTTTCAGTGGCATGTCCTCCACGACGAGTGTTGTATTCCCCAATATCAGACTCAGTTCGAATCACCTCCTCAATGCTGCGATTTTGATGGTGCAATTGGGGAGATTCACCAAAGCTCCTCGCCGCCGTCTCCTGTTGATTCCTCGCATCTCGGACTGTGAAATCGTATGATTTTGGACTATGATGAAGATCTTGGGACGGGGATTCTTTGTCACCTGTCCTTGTTCCTTCATTCAGCCTCGATTTTTCCATACAACGATTTGTACGAGTCCCGTCCAACTCCGTTTCAACCATTGCAGTGTGGATCGCTTCTTCTCTCACCTGCGAGGATTTGTAGGATGAATCTAAAGACGATTCTTGTAGCGGTGGAATTATATATTGCCTGGGCATCATTGTAGATGGATCCGGTGGTCTAAATCAATGTGCAGAACACTCATTTTCCATCCTATTGATTCTGAAACGTTTCAAAAATTAGCCGAAAAAGCTAATTTCATCAGAGAGTCTAGAGAGAGAAAATTTTTAGAGAGAGAAAATTTTTAGGGAGAGAAAAAATTCATGAAATGAGGAAACGATATGGTTTAGGGTTTATGTTTGGGGTTAGGGTTTACGTTTAGGGTTTACAATTTACTGTTTATAGTCTAGTGTTTAGGGTCTAGTGTTTAGGGTTTAGGGTTTAAGTTGTAGGGTTTAGGGTTTATGCTTAAGGGTTTGAGGTTTAGGGTTTAGGTTTTAGGGTTTAGTGTTTTGGGTTTATGGTTTATGGTTTAGGGTTTAGGGTTTAGGGTTTTGGGTTTAGGCTTAGGGTAAGGGTTTAGGGTTTTGGGTTTTGGGTTAGGGTTTATGGTTTAGGATTTAGGGTTTTGGTTTTTTTTTATTATTATTTGAACGACCCTTGAAGGGGTCAGGGGTTGAGCTACATCCCCAGGAGGGTTTAGGGTTTAGGGTTTAGAGTTTGGATTTAGGGTTTAGGGTTTAGGTTTATGGTTTAGGGTTTAATGTTTAGAATTTTGGATTCAGGGTTTAGGGTTAGGGTTTAGGATTTAGGGTTAGGTTAAAGTATTGAGGGTTAGGGCTTACAGTTTTGGGTTATGGTTTAGGTGTAGGGTCTATGGTTTAATGTTTAGAGTTTAGGATTTAAGGTTTAAGGTTTAGGGTTAGGGTTTAGGATTTAGGGTCAGGTTTTAGGATTTTGGATTAAGGTTTGCAGTTTAGGGTTTAAGGTTTTGAGTTTAGGATTTAGGGTTTAGGGTTTAGGTTCTAGAGTTTGGATTTAGGGATTAAGGTTTAGGTTTAGGGTTAGGGTTTATTGTTTAGGATTTAGGGTTTAGGGTTTAGGGTTAAGAGTTTATGGTTAAGGGTCTAAAGTTTAGGTTTAGGGTTTAAGTTTAGGGTTAGGGTTTATAGTTTAGTGTTTAGGGTTTAGAGTTTGGATTTAGGGTTTAGGGTTTATCATTAGCGTTAGGTTTTAGCGTTTAGGGTTTAGAGTTTAAGGTATAGGGTTTACCGTTTAGAGTTTAGGATTTAGGATTTAGAGTTTGAAGGGTTTGGGGATTAGGGTTTATAGTTTAGTGTTTAGGGTGCATGGTTTTGAGTTGTGGATTTAGGGTTATGTTTATGATTTGGGTTTAGGGTTTAGGGTTTAGGGTTTAGGTTTTATGCTCTACGCTTTATGGTTTAGGGTTTAGGATTTAGGATTTAGGGTTTAGACTTTAGGATCAAGGGTTTAGAGTTTGGATATAAGGTTTAGGGTTAGGGTTTAGGGTTTAGGGTTAGGTTTCTGGTTTAATGTTTAGGATTTAGGGTTTATGGTTAAGGGTCTAAGGTTTAGGTTTATGGTTAGGGTTTAGGGTTTAGGGCTTAGGGTTTAGGGTTTAGGATTTATGTTTTAGGGTTTAGGGTTTATGGTTTAGGTTTGGGGTTTAGGGTTTAGGGTAAAGGGTTGAGAGTTTAGTGTTTTAGAATACAATCTAGTATTTAGGGTTAGGGTTTAGGGTTTAGGGTTTAAGGTTTATATTTTATGGTTTATGGTTTAGGCTTAGGGTTTAGGTTTTAGGGTATATAGTTTAGTGTTTAGGATTTAGGGTTTAGGGTTTACAGTTTAGGGTTTATGGTTAATGGTTTAAGGTTTAGGGTGTAGGGTTTAAGATTTAGTTTTTGGTTTAGGGTTTCGGTTTTTTTTTTTTGTTTAATTACCCTTGGAGGGGTTGGGGCTGAGCAACACCCCCAGGCCTTATCATAAATAAAAGCAAAAGTACAAGGAGGGTGACATAAACCTAACCTCCAGACATATGGTGGTTCAATAGTCGACCTTCCTCAAGGGATAGTCAACTTATCCCCATACATAAAAGGTAAACCAAGATACTAAGTACCTAAAAGAGAGGACTCCTCTCAATACATAGAATCTAGGAATCATTAACAAGGGAGACTCTCCCTTTACAAAATCAACAACAAAAAGAAAAACCTATTCAAAGGAGCTATAATTTTAAACTATAGCTAGGTTGAAAAGGTTGCAGCATACTCAAGGCGGTTCTTTAATCCTCTTAATTTTTCTTCGTCTAAAATTTGCCATTTCTAGCAAGTCTAGTTGATAGTAAACTCTTGCTTCTTTTGGTAATTGATGATTATTGAAATAAAGTTGGGGGCTAGTGATCGTGTGGTTGTGTTTTGAAAGGGAATCAACAACAAAGTTGGCTTCTCTGAAGGTGTGCTTGCATTTAAACTCGTGTGTTTGTTCGATGAGAGCCTGCAATTTCTCTATTTGTGTGTTGATGCTCCAATTAGGGTTGACTTTATGCATTATCCAGTCCACTAGAAGCTGTGAATCTACCTCCAAAAGGACCTTCCTGTGGCCTAATTCTAAGCACCAGGTCATCCCGAAGATCGTTGCTTCTAATTCAGCTTGGTTATTAGTACCTTCCCCCAAAAGAGTGGCAAATGTGAGTAGCATTTCTCCAGTCTGATCCTGTATGATACCTCCTGCTCCAGTTCTGCAAGGACAACCTAGTGCACTGCCATCTGTGTTGATTTTTACCCACTGAATATGAGGTTTTGTCCACTTAACAAGGGTCACTTTGATATCATGCACACATTTTCCCCCTAGTTGGATTAGGTCCCTCCAATTCGAAGGCCATTTGATGTGAGGAAAGGTTGTAGTCATGAGCTTGTAATTGTCCTTGTAAACTGCATATTTGACCCTGCTAACATTGGATTGTTTGCCTCCGTATTTGCTAGCACATCTATTCTTCCATAGGTTCCAACAAATGAATATCGGTGTAGCTTCTAGTAACAACCTATGTGCTTCATTATTGTATTTAGCTGACCACCATTGCGTAATGAGTTGATGTAGGGAGTTGTGATCTGAGGTGATTCCGACATTTGCAGCAAAGCTTTTCCACACGTAGGTAGCAAATTGTCCATTGTTGAAGGTGTGTTCGACTGTATCCATACCTAGCCTATTACAACAACAAAAACAATTGGCTGGCCCACTACCAAAGCTGGTTAGTTTCTCATTAGTAGGAAGTTTACCTCTTAAAGTTCTCCACAAAAGAAAAGAAGCTTTAAAAGGGATACTCTTGTGCCAAATGAGGGAATTAAATTTAGTCTTGCATCTCTTCTCCCTGATATCATTCCATCCAGAGGAGCAACTGAATTTGCCATCAGTGCTGAGTTTCCAGATAGCTTGGTCGGGGATGCCTTGCTGAATGTGAAGTTTTGTGGATAGGATGCTGGTTAGTTGATTGTTGGGTGCCTGCTGGATGAGTATGCTCCAGTTCCATTGTCCCTCGTGCCAAAATTCTTCTACAGTAGTGTTATTGAGTCTGTTACTATCATCAGAGAATTGTGCAAGAGGTCCAATGCCAAGGCAATTATCCCACCAAAAATAACAGCTGCCCGAATTGAGTTTCCATTGAATGTGTTCTTCCACTTTATGTTTGTTATGCATGAGATGTTTCCAGGCAGAGAATCACCCGTATCCCATTTTTTACTAATCGAGTTAGATCTTTGACAGTATTTGGCCCTTAAAAATTCTCCCCAAAGTGTTTGTTTGGATCTAAAAATCCACCATTGTTTATATTGGAATGACTTGCAAACATATTTGAGATTCCTCATACCAACACCTCCCTCGTCATAAGGATAACTAAGATTCTTCCATGACGCCCAATAATATTTTTTCCTCTTATTCCTCCATCCCCAGAAAAAATCTGCCATTATACTTTGAACTTGCTTGAGGACAGTAGTTGGTGGAGTTACCGCTGAAAAAAGGTGAATAGGTAATGATTGTATTACATGCTTGACCAAGATTGCTCTACCACCATAGCTCAATAACTTAGTTTGCCAACCTGTAATTCTGCATAAAACTTTGTTAATAAGATCAGAAAAATAAATAATCCTAGATCTACCAACAAATAAGGGGCAACCAAGGTAAGTGATAGGGCCCTCTTTTTGTTTGAAACCTGTGATTCTTCTCTTCTGTTGTTGAATGCATTTGAATGGACCATAAAGTGGCTTTTATCCATGTTAATGAGCTGTCCGGAGGTCTCCTTATAGGAATTCAGAGTTTGCATAATGAGCTTTAGAGTGTTCTGTCTTCCAGAAGTGAAGAGGATGATATCGTCAACAAAACTTAAGTGGTTTACTTGAGGCCCTCTGACTTCCATGAAGAATCCATGATAGTTAGGGTTGTTGTGAAGTCTGTTAAGGGATCTCGAAAGGACCTCTGCACCTAAAATAAATAGGGTAGGAGATATAGGATCACCTTGTTTGAGACCTTTCGTGGAATGAAAGAAACCATGTCTTTTGCCATTGCCAATAATAGAATACCAATTGTTGGCCATGATCCTCCAAATCATGTCAATAAATACCTCCTCAAACCCCATTCTTCTTAACACCAAGCATATATAGGACCAAGAAACTCTATCATACGCTTTAGCCATGTCCAATTTAATGATAACATTGCTCCTAATATTAGGCTTCTTGATTTGGTGAATAATCTGTTGGGCCAGCATAATGTTTTCTGATATTCTCCACCCTTTGACAAATCCCGGTTGGTTGAGTGAAACCAAGTTAGGTAAGATAAGACCAAGTCTAGAGCTCACCAATTTAGATATAATCTTGCTAGTGAGGTTACTTAAACTGATGGGCCTGAACTCAGTGAGTTTGTTAGGATTGCTCACTTTAGGAAGAAGAACAATGCAAGAGTGAGAGAAATATTTAGGAATCATTTGACCACAAAAGAATGCTTGAATAACACCAAATTAATCCTTCTTGATAATATGCCAACATTTCTGAAAGAAGTAACCATTCATCCCATCAGGACCAGCTGCAGAATTAGGATTCATAGAGAAAACCACTTCCTTCAACTCTTCCAAAGTAGGCATAGTAATCAGATTCTTACACTACAACATTTTATGCCTTCAACCATACTTGAAAAGTGTGGCCTACACTATCAAAAAATGTAGCCTTTGATCAAAGGCCACATTTTTCGACTTTAGGCTACGCTTTTCTGGGGGTGGCCTAAAGCAGTGTAACCTTAGACTTTAGGCCACACTTTTCAAATGTTGTCTTATCAGCTACACTTCAAAAGTGTGGCCTATAATGTAAAAAGGCCACGCTTTGCATTACCTCTGATAGCAACATTTCTATCTCCTATAACTACACTTTTAAGCGTAGCCTTTGCTTCCTTATTTGCTACACTTCTGAAGCGTGGCATTTTCTAGCTTATCTACAACAACACTTTGAAGTGTAGTCTTTGCCAATATACATATGACGATTTCCAATTAATAAGCTATACAGTTAGCGTCCCTATGGGAACACCTTTGAAGGGTTGCAATGTTATTTTTGCTATAAAAATATTTAGAATGCCAAAAAGTTTTAATTGAAAAATGAGAATATTGTTGTACAATAAATAAGCATTAAATTAGCTAATAAATAACTCAAATGTACAGATTTCCAATAAACATAAAAAAAAATTGTCTTGTACAACACATACTTATAAAGTAATACTTTATGTACTACCAATAAATTTCACAAAACCAAATATATTATATTCAAACTTCTACTTCAAAAACTCTTCATCATCTTCCTCAATCAATCAAATTGATTGCCGACACTTTCCTACACATTCAAAATAAAATTAAAAATCAGAAACAAACCATGTTCAACAAATCAAACTTTAGAAAGAAACCATGTTCATTGTTTTCATCTTCTATATACTCATCATAAGAATGACTCGGTTAAAGAGGTTTAGAAGGTAATCACTCACCCGCCTTTGAGTTTAGCCCTCATGCTGGAGGAGTATTTCGCAGATGTTTTATGAAGGAACAAGCAACAGAAACACAATCAGTTTATTATTCTCTTTTGCTAGTAAATCAAGTTTCAGTTAAAGAGAACACGGAGGGAGTGGAGCAAGCAACCAAGCAGACTTAATATAGAGTAAATTGGTTACCTGCTTATGGTAGCTGCAATATGTTCCACGCAGTCTGCAAATGTTCTCAAACCATAAGGTTTATCACTAGGAGTACAACAACAAAAATGAGTTTCCATAGGCTTAATACTATTGGGTAAGTAGCAACCATAGTTAATGATAATTTGTATAAGCAACTATAGTATGTAAACATCACCGTATCACTCCTGTAAAGGGCAAGCCTATTACTTTTGTACACAATTTGACCAAGCAATTACAGTAGCTACTATATAGGGATGGCTAGCTAGTTCACAAGATTACACTTTTGATTCTTCAGCTCTTGCCATGGGAAGGAGGACTACAATGTAGATTTGAGACACCAATTTTCATATTGTTAAACTAAAAAATCTATTCCAAATCAAAACAAACTGAATTAAAAGCAACATTAATGACTGGATGATGAAATTATCATCGTTAAAGAAAATCAAAACCAAACAACATGAATGCTATTGAAGAAAACAGAGCTCATGTTCAATGGAAGATCCGGAATAACCGAAACACTTTATCACACGATGACCACTGCACAAAATTTTGCCTGCTATGCATAGTCAGTGAAATTAAATTGGCAGGAATCGCAAAAGAAATATCATTCTATAGGCCTTCATCTCACCTGTTCCTCTGACATGTAGAAAACTAACCAGCAACGGTGATACCATGCACGATAATTCATCTTTGTTCTCTGTAACAGCAAAAAAAATCATGTATATATTGTGGCACTAGTTAAGAACAACTGAGACAATAATACAATCAAGTCATTCAACTATTTAAGCTAACCTTGCTGAACAAGTGACCTAGTTCCTAGTTTTGAACTTTCAAAGGGAAAATGACAGCCTTTTAATTAAATGACAAATGGTTTAGATCAAATCAGATAATGACGGTGAACCTGCTATACTTAATTTCCCCTTAATGAATCAAAATACATGGCTAAAGTGAGGTATTTCCTTCTTGGGCCAATAAACCTACTCTATCTTCTATTTATAATAAAATGCCATACAAACTTACACTGCCAAATAGTGTTTTTGTAGTTTTACTAAAAAAAGGTTAGTTCTATTGCCAGATTAGCATGAAATAATATAAACAACAAATAAAGTACCAAATCAGAATTATGATAAGAAACTAGATTCATTTCTTAATAGAAAAAGTTTTCCTTCTCCCTAGGGGGATGTGGTTGTGTTGTTGAGGCATGGGAGTAAAAACATGAAGATTCCAGGTGAAAACAAGGTGAAATCAACCTGGCGATATAACTCTCAAATGGTGATCAGCCAATAGGCTATAGATATTCATTAGTTTATAGTATAATCCAAAATAAGACCTCTGCTAGTTTTTTCACCAACTCGAATTCTCTTTCCATAATATCTTGCTTTACAAATGGTTGCACGACAGAATTTACCACCATAAAACAGCTAGAATGATGTTATTCGACAATATGAAAGGGCAATAAATTATCATAAAGCAGAGGAAGTGGTTTTGGCGGCGAGAACAGTCTGTGTGTATGAGCATTAGAGGAGCAATCATCGATAAACCACTACAAAAGATACTGAATACCTTTAGGAACTACACTTGCAGCACAGTGCTTATTCATCAACTCTGCAAATTTTAACTTTCTGGTGTCCTATTCTGATCTCTTTCTCTGAAAAGGAAAAAATGCAAATATTGTGAAACAAAGTTTAGC
Source organism: Solanum tuberosum (assembly GCF_000226075.1). Classification (NCBI taxonomy): domain Eukaryota; kingdom Viridiplantae; phylum Streptophyta; class Magnoliopsida; order Solanales; family Solanaceae; genus Solanum; species Solanum tuberosum. The sequence goes on along the minus strand of NW_006239612.1, from coordinate 37,575 downwards.
TAAGAGGGTACATACACTTCATCACAAATCAACTTCATTCAGAGCATCTCATAAAATTCACTTCGGAACATTAACCACAAAATCTAGCTCAAAAATCCATCTCTGCTTGCAACGCATCAAGTTCATCATCTTCAGTTGTACGCTTCTAAGGAAGCGGGCCGAGCAGGTTGCTTCCCTGCAGGAACATGGACTGGAGCAGCAGGAACTGTAGATGCTGGTTGAAGCAGTTGTTCTTCTAATTATTTAAGTTCTGTGTCTAATTCATCCTGTAACAACACCATGTCAGAACTAGCATAAATACATATGCATTTTACGTGACAAAATATTGCTTAATATAGACAACATACAAGCTCTTAAAATCAGGTTTAGTCTAAGAAAATTCAAATAGATGACAATAAATGAAGAAAATACTACTCCAACATAAGAATTTTAACAGTGTTAAAAATAAGAATTTTGCCAGTACCTAATATAACATATATAAACAAACCTCTCCAGTGAATGGATCTGATGTCATGTTGGTATGCTTAGAAAGATAGATCTTGAAACGCTTTTATTTTGTTCTTGTCAGGACCTTGCCGGTGACGCTTGGAGTTTTGGCAGCAATTACCACCAATCCAGTCAATCTAGAAAGATGTCCATTGGAATTGTAATAGATTCAGTTTCAAAATGCAGAACTCAAAAAGTAAAGCAAGCTAAAGATAAGACTCACTTGCCAGCAATTAAAACTTCTAGCAAAGACATATCTGTTGCCGATGGGACAACAATGGCTCAGAAAACTTCAAGCAAGGGGAATTTTACGAATGACAGAAACATGAAGGAATTAGCGAGCACTTCTGCTATGAGAAATCAAAGAGAGCCCACAAAGAAGCAGACATCTCCTTGGATATCCACTAAAACCGTCCACCATGAACCAACTTCAGAGGCAGATACTCAAGTAAACAAACCTTCAATTGCGCAGGGTGTAGTTGAGATGTACAACACATCACACAGAATGGAAGTAGGACCAGCAGAGTGTTCCTTAAGGTCTTTCTTAACCCAGACAAGGACTTTGCAGTTTGACAAATCCCAGCAGGCAAATGAGGATGCTTCTATAGAGATAAGGGGAAATATGAATTCAAGGTTTCTTTGGAAGACATGCCTGAGAAAGAAGTCAAAGGAAAAACTACCAAATCAAAAAATACAGGCAATAAATCTTCGAGATTAATGCTTCAGGAAATCTAAGGAATTGTTTCTTCCCCAACCAAACAGTGTCCAAATTCACTAGTTCTCAAGTAGGGAGCAAAAGCCTCGAAACTAGAGCAAAAAGACAGTGGAAATCATGTTGGTTAGCTTAAGAAAAATTCAGATACTATACAAAGTGATACCCAAAGTCACGAGTACGCTATTAAGAGACCAACTACTCGTTCTTTAGCTCGAAAAGAGCTCGTGCTAAGTTGAAATAACAAAGTAGAAAGGGACCACCAGCATGTAAAGAGGACCACTTAGAGAAAAATGTCTTCCTTCCTAAAGATTTGTTGTCTAGGATGTTACGTGATGCTAGCACTAGTAGTCCTTTGATTGTATATGAAAGGAGAGGCAAGAGGAAGAGTCACCATATGGAAGCACCTAAGGTTGGCGCGCAGAACAATGAAATGAAACATGCCACAAGAAATAATTGTAAAAGAGTAACAGTTCCTGAGAAATTTGTATATATGCTGGTGATGGCTCTACTTTATTTCAGGAGAAAAATGATGAGATGGTCCAACCAGATGTTGGTAACCTAGAATCCCCTATTGTGGAAATGACTGAGCAGCTAAGAAATCTACAAGAACATATAGATCAACATATTCTTTTATAAAAGACGGAAGTATCAAGATATGGTTCAATACGTTATTAAGTTCACATGAAAGATACCAAAAACTAACGGACATGTCAGAATCAGCTTCCAGCATCTTGTAGGAATTCAACATCAGTTCTGACTTTTTCCATTCAAGCTTTCTATCAAAGACAGACTCATTAGCATACCCAAACAAAGAAGCCATCTTCGTAAGCCAGTATCTTCGCAGTGCTTTATCCAAGTCCTTCAATTCATAATATCCACCAGGATTTCGGAAACAGTAAATAAAGTTGCATGACGTTCCATGAGAGCATGACTGTCAACATATGTGTGTAATTCATGTTAAAAGATAGAAAGTACAGAAGATCTGAATATCAAAATCAGGTAAACAATAAAGATGTCTGTTAACTAATTTACTCCCTACAAGTACTGCTGACAAAAAACAGAGAGTAACAAAGCCATTAACAAAGAACTCAAGCGAGAGTAGTGAGATTCAAGTTGTACCTTAAAGCTTCAATTTCATGAATTCCCTATATATAGAAACTTTCCATTTGGTTACACTAACAAACTCACATGTGATCTATAAACTTTCCATAAAAACTATGCAGGTATAATGAATTAAATCCCATACATGAAAATCCACATTTGGGCATTTACTGCTAGACAAACAACTATTTTCAAGATATAAATCAATAACCCTCAAAGTTGCTAAACATAGAGCAGAAAACATAATTATTGTGAAGCTTATTAAATAGAAGCAAATTAGTAATTAGGCAAGGAGCTAAGCTCCAAAAAGTCCCTTTATGTCAGTTATGCTAATAGGTATATATTCTCCTAGATAATGGTAATACAGTTTCAGAGGTTTAACTTAAGATACAAAAAGTGTTACACTAAAACCACTACCATCTACTTGAAACAATTGTAAGCTGCAGGCTGAGATTAATAATCTGGAAAACACAAACTAATTTATGCAATCAAAGAAGCACATGATATGCTATATTTTCCACTCCGTTATGTAGACATATTCAAAATATAGAACTAAATTGGAATAGTTTGTTTGACCATTTGTCTCCACTGACCAACTACTGTGTGCATTCTCTCTACATTGTGATCATTGTCAAACCAGAACATTCTTTTACGTCTCTAGAAAGCATCCACTACAATGTCTCCAACTGCTAAAAAGTTTATCCGAATCCCCAAAAATGCAAGATTATGTTTGCTTGTTTTAGAATTGACTGCCATACTAGGATTGGGAGGGTCAATCACTTTAGATTAGCTTTTATAACCAAAAAATGCTAGTAAACTTCTGACTTATTTCATAACTTCCTCAATTTTATTTCACGTCACATAATGTCTATTGTACAAACATCCATTAACCTTCAATTTAACCCCATAAATAAGCAGCTACAACCAATAAAGTAAATACATTATACACAACCCACATACCTCAAACTTTACTGCTACGTAAATAAAGAGAAGAGGATGTGGAAGTACATTTGGTGCCAATTATGTGTACCTGGATTTGTTTCGCCTTTTCTTCCTCATCTTCCACTCTCCTTCGTTCTTCTTCTTCTACCTCTTGAGCTTCCTTTCGAGTCAGTGCTTTGAGAAAGAGCCTCTCTCTTTCCTCAACTACAAACTTTCAGATAAATATTTCAATATTGGCTTGCTCTTCATGTGCATGCTACCTTAAACTAAAAAGCAACTTTCTCATACATAGTCATAGATAATCTAAAAGAAAACAAAATGAAGCAGAAACCTTTCAAAACTCAATTTACAGTACCACTTTAGAATACCTTGCAACCTTAAATTGACAACAAGCTTAAACTATATGTAATATAATGAAATCGAAATTCTGAAAAATGTGAAGATTATTTAGATCTAAAATTGCATCTAACATTTTAAAAACGCATAGAATGAAAAGGTAATCATCTGAACGAGAAGAAGGCTGGCATATATGATTCTAGTGACTGAATCTATCTCAGTCACCACAACCTATATCCGCTTCAGTAGACTCCCCAACTGAAACGACCCCAAAAATGCCCGAAAATGTGC
>NW_006239612.1:25625-33604 GCF_000226075.1 Solanum tuberosum | reverse complement strand
CGTCTAGGCCCTAGGCTTGGGTCGTGACACCAACTCCTCCTAACAATGTCAGAATTTTTTGAACTATTTCTCTATTTTCCCAAACGAAGGCGTAGAAGAAGTAGGAAACTCACCATCCGTCATCAAAGAAGAGAGAAATGTACAGTGACCAATTCCTTGTCCCACTCACAGATTTAGCTCATAAAAGCCTAACTTACTTTAAATTCCATCTTAATGCAACCCCATTAATCCCCTAAATAAAGGCAAATTGACTACTATTCTACAATTTTCCAGCATATTAGATAACCTATTCCCGGTTCCAAGTTCAAATCTTATATTCACCTCATAAAAACCCTAACAAACTTCCAATTCCATCAAACAATCAAAAAACAAAAAAATCAAAAACCCCATGAAGAAAAAATTAGAACAGATCTGAAAAGGGTTTGCAACAATGATGCCTGCATATAGGAATCGTTTGCAGAAGCCAACGAGAAAGTTTATGAACAAAATCTTCAAAGATATGTATGTGATTTGGGCAGTTTCTTAGTGTATTGATTCTGGTGAACAGACGCTCTTACGAGACTCTGGCGAAGCTATGTATGATGAGAAAGTTTATTAACAACAATGATACCTGGATATTAGTTTTTTTATTTGGGGCAAACAACATATTTTATTAGTGTTGTTTTTATTGGCCAATCAGAAATTGGAGGGAGAGTAAAATATTTAGGAGGGAATATATTAATTTAGTGAAAAACTTGGAAATATTTGAGGAAACATATAAGGTCACACTTATAAAGTGTTGTTTTTAGAACTATAAAAATAGCATGCTTAAAAGTGTAGTCATATGTGTAAATAAGTGTTGTCAATTATATCATAAGTTAACAACGTTTATAAAGTGTAGCCTATAGTATTAAAGAGCACGTTTTACAAGTGTTGCCAATATTATCATTGCCAAAAGCTAAAAGCTAAAGCTACACTTTAAAAGTGTACCCAAAAATATTTTTGGCAACAGTTTGTAAGTGTTGTCTAGATTTAGTGTGGCCTTAGGACTAAAATGGTGTAGTGTTATTTTGTTCCTGATTGACCATCCTGGGGATACAATTGATAACATTCCCATTGATGACCTTGTCCTCCCTTGTAAAAATCTTTTGGAAATGTCCAGAAGCAGCTTCTGCAATGTTATCATCTCCCTGTATCCACTCCCCCTCTTCACATATAAGTTTATGTATAAAAAGTCTTCTTCTCCTTCCTCTTATCAGTGAGTGAAAATAATTTGTGTTAGCATCTCCTTCTTTGAACCATTGTAATTGAGTTTTTTGTTTCAAAATAGAGTCTTCCATTTTAAAAAATCTGATGCATTCTGCATTAAGCTTATGAAGTGTTGTCCTGTTTTTCTCAGTATGGTCTTGAATAAGATTTTCTTTAGCATTCCTGACCTTCTCTTCATACTCCTTGACCTTAACAAAGATGTCACCGAATTCCCCCTTGGACCAAGAGTTAAGAGTATTGGACAATCTTTTCAATTTCTGATGAAATTTCCACATGTTGGTACCCTCTACAGTTCTGTCCCAGTAGGCTTTAACAGTGTCAAGGAAATTGGGTTGATCAGCCCAACAATTGAGAAATTTAAAATACCTTATGTGATCTTCTTCTCTAGCACTCATTTCCATCAGTAACGGACAGTGGTCTAATCCTACAGATGGTAAATGAGTGATAGTAGTTTGAGGAATTCTTTCCAGCCACTTGTCATTAACCAGTGCCCTGTCCAGTCTTTTCCAGATTCTATTTTGTATACCCCTTTTATTGGACCAAGTAAACCTCTGCCCACTAAAACCTAGATCAATGAGCCCACATGCTTCAATCACTGCAATGAAGTCTAAGCTTTTCCTCATGTTATAAGGTATCCCTCCAAGCTTTTCCTCAATAGAAGTAATGACATTATAGTCACCTACTGAGCACCACGGTTTGATGCTTTCAGCAGCATGATACAACATTCTATCCCATAAAGGTCTTCTGAGTTGATCCTTATACTTGGCATACACAAAAGTGGTGATGACGTGAGTCTGAATTTCATTATGACTAATATCACAAGTTATTTGTTGTTCATCCTCCTCAATTACTACACAATCAATGTCCTTATTCCAAAAAGCCAAATTTTGCCATTTCGATTACTCACAGCATGCTCCATGGCTAATTGGTTTTAAAACTTTGGATTTGGATAGTATCAGAGAAAGGTTCTAAAATAGAAATAATAGAAAGTTGGTGCATCTTCTTGAGCATTTTGACTCTTTCTAATACTTCCTGGGTATTGATCCCCCTTACATTCCAAATGATTGTACTAATCATTGAGATGATCTCGAAGTAAAGAGTCTAGTGTTTGGTCTTCCAGCAGTGACAGTGTTGATGTATTGATTTTTGAATTGGAACCTATCACGGTGTAGTCCTCTAGGAGATAGTCCCTGCATGTTAGCCACCTTTTGAATATCTTCTTCCAGACTTTTATCAGGGTAAGGACTAAAAGCTCTAATCAATAGCTCACTAGTCTCATCCTCCTCATCAAGGTCCTAGAGATAGTGATTGTCCCCATCCAGTTAATCTTTTGAATTGTCAACAATATATTCATCAATTTCAGGGCCTTTGTTAGTTTGACATTTTTCAGTTCTTTTATCCGGAGGCACATTAATAGGAGTGTTCATATATTGGCCCTATAGGGGAGTAATATCCATGCCCAGTTGTTCATTTACCATTATAAATTTCTTGCAAGTTTCTCCACTCGTTTGTTGTTCCCCCTGTTGATTGTTATCATGCTGCTGATTATGTCTCTTTTTTGCAGCTTCTCTCTTTTTTTGCTAGGTTTGTTCTTGCTTTTGGGGGTCCTTTCTTGGTTGCTAGTACTTGTTTTTTCTCCCATATCTTGTGCCATAGCTCCTTTATTTTTCTTACCTGCAGTTCTTTCCTCCACTTGGTTTTTGTTTTTGCTATTTTTGCTGGTATTTTGTTTTCCTTCCTCTGATTGTTCATGTTGTTGTACCTGTTGCTGATTAGGACTTTGTTGTTGGCTAGTGGTAGAAGGAGTTCTGTAGTCTAAACTATGGTCAGTGTGAGTCCCGTCATGCATAGCATGAGACAAATTCCCCTCTTTGGACATCCCTTCCTGCATGTTAGTTTGTTTCTCCTGACATCCTCCTTCCATCCCTCCTTCAACTTCAACAGCATCATCAAGATATGAATTATTGGGGTTTGTGGGGTTTGGGAGCGTTGAGTCAATACATGTGCTCTTGTTATTTCTATTGCTTCCTGTTTGCTTGGCCTGTGCTTTTTGGTGCTGGTCTGCCTTAGACCTGTTCTATGCTCCTTGTGTTGTTGTCCCTTCATTACTGTTATGCTCCTGACTATCTTCCATTTGTTTTTCCTTCATGTTAAGGTTAGTAAAAGGATTATGGCTTGAAGTATTAACTATACCTGTTTGATGAGCTGTGATTTGTGGTTGCTCCTTTGACACTTTGTTCTGTGGTGAGGTTGGTCTCCACACTGTCTTCTGTGTTTTTTCTTCCTCTGGTCTATTGTTTCTTCTTCTTGACAGTTGCCATTCTTCTTCCTTTTGTTGTTCAGGTTGCTGCTCACTGCTCCCCTCTTTGGTGTTTTGTTGTTGTTGCTCCTCTTATTCCCTTGTCTTGATTTGCTTGTTCTCCCCTCCTTGTTGTCCTTGTTCACCTTTATTCATGTTTTTCATTTATGTTCCTAACTCTTTCCTTCGTTTGAAGTCCTCATCCCTTATCTTGAAGTTTCAGTCACCTATCATGTGGCCTTGATGTTTGCAGTATCCACAGTAAGGTGGGATATTTTCATATTCAATAGGTTGTCATCTCCCTATAGTGAGATCTTCATCATCCAAACCAATCGACACAAGTCTAGGTCGATCCTTTGTGAGGTCCACTTGGACTTTTACCTTGGCTATACTAGCTCTAGTTCTCTTAATTGAGGCTGTATCTAAGTATAAAACTTTGCCCACACACTCTAGTAGAGCAGTACGCATATAGGAACAATGGGTGTTTCTTCTTTAGGTCTAAAATTGGGAGTCCAAGCTTGTATTCTCATAAGTTTTCCCTCGATAGTCATTCTTTGTTTTGTCCATATAGTGTTATAGTCCAATTCATTGTCCAAATCAATAAACACATGCCTAGCATTATAATGAGCAATATTGACCCCCCATTCAGCTGAGTTTGTAAGATGATGCTTTTCCTGATGAGTTCTATTTTCGGCATGGTGGTACTGAATTTACCTATAAGGGTGTATTTATAGTCCGCAGTCAATTTGTTCATGAAGTCATCCATGTCATAAATAACAGCAGGCTGTCCATGTTTAGTAGTGTGTATGGGAAGGACCAGCTCTATAGAGGTTGCATGTGTAGCATGAATTTGTCTAAGTCTAGCAGCCAAAGTTTGTACCATCGTATAGAGGGCAGGTTCTGTATTCTGGTCCTTTTTGGTTTTTTGATTCTCGTTGGGATTGCTTGGGCCTTTGGATTAGTTGGGATAATTGGTTTGCTAACCTTTCTGATTGGAGATGGTGTGTCTATCAAAGTTGCTGGAAATTTTAGGGAAGTCCTTGTGGTAATTATTTCATTCAGAATTCCTTCCATGATAAGGTAGTTGAGATTGACTGTTATTTTTCACCCTACTCTGATTTCGATCCACTAGTTGTTGGGATTCAGTGTCCCCCCTAACCAGTTCCTGATCATTCAACATAACATTCTTTTGCCCTTTTGCATTAGCATTCAAATGATTCTCACTACTACTCAGGCTAACAGCATCTCTACTAGAGTTAGCTTGAGAAGCCTTACCTGCTTGAGTGTCATCCTCACCCGACTTTTTGCTTTGTGAATTTGTAGTTCTTGCTTGCTGCTCCTGCATCTGATCATAGTTAATTTCATTAGTGTAATTATTGGTTTTACCTAGTCTTTGTTGTCCTTCATTGCTTGTCAGTGTATCCGTTGGTTTCACTCCAAATGAGAAGTGTGATGAGCTCTCCACTTCAATCACATCCAAAGTTGTATCTCCTGCATTGTCGTGTTGATCATTTTGGTTTGGACTCATTCGTGTATCGCCGTGCTTTGATCTCATATTTATTTTTTGTTTCTCCATTAAGAGTTGATCCTGTTTTTGACCATTTGGACCAGCATGATCTTGGGAGTATGTCCCATGTTGTTCTGCTTCAGTTCTGCAGTTGAGTTCTTCAAGCTCAATTTGTTGATTGGCTGTAGAATTAATTAAACTTGCCTTAATTTCCTCTTGGTTGTGTTCTTCAACTAAATTGATGGATATATTGGTAAGGTGGACCTCCTCATCCATAGAATAATTTCCCGTAGTAGAGCTGTCGTCACCTTTCGACTTTCCGATTGCTTGCTAACCGGAATTCTCGTCGCCGGCGATTGGACCGTCAATTTGTCTTGAGATTGCAGTGAGATGTACCTCTTCACCAGGTGAGTAAACCCAGTGGTCAAATTGCCATGAAATTGGTGGGAAGATGGACGAATTTGAAGGCGCAGGTCAGGCAATTTTTCGGCAAAATTCCCAGAAATTGCCTCATCAGTTCTCTCAAAAGGCACGATGGAATCACTCAATATTTAGTATGTTGTAGCTCTTGATTAGTAGAATCATTCCCTCTAAACAATTTTCTATGAATCAACTTCTCGCGATCTGGGAAATAATTTTTTGAATCCTGTCCAGCTCCCTTTCTGAAATTGCGATATGCATCACCTCATTGTTTCGCGAATTCGTGGAGCTCTAGGATGAATTAGATGACGATTCTTGGTGGGTTTTGTTCGTCTTGTCAGGGTGCCTCTGATGGCTTTGATCCGGCGACTTGAAAGTGCTCTCCGGTGGCTCACGCACCATTCCAGCTAGTGAGCTAGCCGTTGGAGTTGTAGCAGCTGTGCAGATTTTTAGAGAGAGTTCCACGTAGAGAGGGAAATTAGAGAGAGAAAAAATTGGGAAATGGGGAAGTGATAGTGTTTTGGTTTTAGGGTTTAGGATTTAAGGTATTAGGGTTAGGGTTTAGATTTTAAGGTTTAGGGTATAGGGTTTAAGGTTTAGGGTTTAGAGTTTGGATTTAGGGTCTAGTGTCTAGGTTTTGGGTTAGGGTTTAGGTTTTAGTGTTTTAGGGTTTAGGTTTTAGGTTTTAGGTTTTAGGTTTTAGGGTTAGGGTTGACGATTTAGGATTTACGGTCTAGTGTTTTGGGTCTAGTGTTTAGGGTTTAGGGTTTCGGGTTTAGAGTTTAGGGTTTAGGGTTTTGTGTTTGGGGTTTAGGGTTTACGGTTTACAGTTAGGGTTTACTGTTTAGGGTTTACAATCTACTATATAGGGACTAGTGTTTCGGGTTTAGGGCTTACGGTTTAGGGTGTTGGGTTTATGGTTTTAGGTTAGTGCTTAAGGGTTTGGGTTTAGGGTTTAGGGTTTATGCTTTATGGTTTAGGGTTTAGGACTTTAGGGTTTAGGGTTTAAGGTTTAAGGTTTAGGATTTAGGGTTTAGAGTTAGCATATATGATTTAGGGTTTAGGTTTACGGTTTAGGGTTTAGGTTTAGGGTTTAGGGGTTAGAGCTTAGGGTGTAGTGTTTAGGATTTAGGGCTTAGGGTTAAGTGTTTAGAATTTATGGTTAGGGGTTTAGGGTTTACAGTTTGGAGTTAGGGTTTAGTGTTTAGGGTTAGGGTTTAGGGTTTATAGTTTTGGGTTTAGTGTTTTAGGATTTTAGGATTTAGGGTTTTGGGTTAGGATTTACGGTATAGGGTTTACGATCTAGTGTTTAGGGTTTAGGGTTTAGGGATTACAATTTAGGGTTTAGGGTTTAGGGTTTAGGGTTAAGGGTTAAGGGTTTAGGGTTAAGGGTTTGGGTTTAGGGTTTAGGGTTAAGGGTTTATGATTAGGGTTTACGATTTAGGGTTTATCGATTGAGGTTTAGAGTTTAGGGTTTAGCGTTTAGGTTTTTTGATTTAGGGATTAGAGTGTTGGGTTTAGGGTATATGGTTTAGGGTTTAGGTTTTATGGTTTATGGTTTAGGTTTTAGGGTTTAGGGTTTGGGCATTTGGGTTTATGGTTTAGAGTTTAGGGTTTAGGGTTAGGATTTATGGTTTAGAATTTAGGATTTAGGGTTTAGGGTTTAGAGTTTGGATTTAGGTTTTAGGGTTTAGATTTAGGGTTTAGGGTTTAACGTTTAGAGTTTTGGATTTAGGGTTTAGGTTTTAAGGTTAGGATTTAGGATTGAGGGTTAGGGTTTATGGTTTAGTGTTTCGGGTTTATGGTTAAAGATCTAAGGTTTAGGTTTATGGTTAGGGTTTAAGTTTAGGTTTAGGGATTAGGGTTTAGGATTTAGACTTTAGAGTTTAGGGTGTAGTGTTTAGGATTTAGGGCTTAAGGTTAAGATTTTAGAATTTATGGTTAGGGGTTTAGGGTTTACAGTTTGAATTTAGGGTTTAGTGTTTAGGGTTAGGGTTTAGGGTTTATGGTTTTGGGTTTAATGTTTTAGGATTTTCGGTTTTAGGGATTTGGGTTAGGATTTACGGTATAGGGTTTATGGTCCAGTGTTTAGGGTTTGGGGTTTGGGGTATAGGGTTTATGGTTTAGGGTTTAGGGTTTAGGGTTTAGGGTTTAGAGTTTAGGGCTTACAGTTTAGGGTTTAGGGTTTGTGGTTTAGGGTTTAGGGTTTAGGGTTAAGGGTTGAAGGTCTACAATTAAGGGTTTGGGGAGTAGGGTGAAACGACCCCAAAAATGCCCGAAAATGTGCTTCGGAAACACCTATAATTGTAATTTCCATATATCTCAAAATCCGTTTCGTTTTTCAAAAATCCGACTTCATATTCTTGTTTAGGGGGTCAAATTGAGTGGGAAATGGGTCTAACCCAAATTTTAGAGCAACCGTATCAAAATCCAAAATTTCCAAGTGAAGCCTTTTTCGAGGGTCTACTTTGGAGGGTCATATCTCCTAGCACACAAATTATTTGG
>NW_006239612.1:7662-20101 GCF_000226075.1 Solanum tuberosum | reverse complement strand
AAGTGGAGAGTGCTACTTGGGAGGCCGAAGCGGACATGCAAAGACGTTATCCTTATCTATTCAACTCCACTCAAGCCTAAGGTATTAAATCAAGTCCTTCGTACTCCATCGAGTCTTACATTTCAGCCTCTAAATCATTAATGTGAAAGTTCTCTCAAGAACCCTAATCCAAAACCTTCCTCAAGATTGAAGAGACTCTTGCTCCAAGTTCCAAGCTTCCATTGAAGACACTCTCAAGACCTTCATAAAAACTCAAGGTATGTGGTGTTGAACTCATGGGTCCTTCCACCCATAGTGCCTAGACTCTATTCTACTCACTAATTCATGGTTTAAGTTAAGATTCATAAATTAGTCTTGTTCTTTGTAATAATTTCCTACACATTGAATTTTAAACATGAAAAGTGATTGTTTTGAGCATGTTGTGACCCTAGAACTTGAACCTAAATTTGGAATGGATGTGGAGATTTTCATGTGGTATTGTGGGTGTTAAAAAGGTGTTGTTGTAGGTTGTTCACTGGTTTGGCTGCATAATTACTACCCTATTTTCCATGCTCTTTGATTCCATTACATGCCTTCAAGGTGTTTGACAAAATGTCCAACTATGGAGAATTGATGAATCGATGCTTTAAAGCTTGAGTTATGAGATGTATGGAAATCCAGAGATGTGTTGATGACAAACTAAGCTTGTGTATATGTTCATTCCATACGTGAGATTGCATTAGAGCCTAATGGGAATTTCCTATATAAAGTGTTGCATGACCATGCCCGGTCCGGGGGAAAAGAACCGGACAACCATGTGAGAGGTTTTTATCTCACCACCTAGGATGCTTGGGGTGTGACCAACATCAACCATGTGAGAGGTTTATATCTCACCACCTAGGATGCTTGGGGTGTGACCAACATCAACCATGTGAGAGGTTTATATCTCACCACCTAGGATGCTTGGGGTGTGACCAACATCAACCATGTGAGAGGTTTATATCTCACCACCTAGGATGCTTGGGGTGTGACCAACATCAACCATGTGAGAGGTTTATATCTCACCACCTAGGATGCTTGGGGTGTGACCAACATCAACCATGTGAGAGGTTTATATCTCACCACCTAGGATGCTTGGGGTGTGACCAACATCAACCATGTGAGAGGTTTATATCTCACCACCTAGGATGCTTGGGGTGTGACCAACATCAACCATGTGAGAGGTTTATATCTCACCACCTAGGATGCTTGGGGTGTGACCAACATCAACCATGTGAGAGGTTTATATCTCACCACCTAGGATGCTTGGGGTGTGACCAACATCAACCATGTGAGAGGTTTATATCTCACCACCTAGGATGCTTGGGGTGTGACCAACATCAACCATGTGAGAGGTTTATATCTCACCACCTAGGATGCTTGGGGTGTGACCAACATCAACCATGTGAGAGGTTTATATCTCACCACCTAGGATGCTTGGGGTGTGACCAACATCAACCATGTGAGAGGTTTATATCTCACCACCTAGGATGCTTGGGGTGTGACCAACATCAACCATGTGAGGGGTTTATACCTTGCCACCAGGGTGTCCGGGTGTGAACGGCATCCCCCATCCTAAGTTGGGGTTATAGATTGGTTGGATCATGCATACACATATGATATCTACTATTAGTATAGATTTACTTAAACATGTTTTGACTTCACTTTGATCATGTATCCTCATATTGTTATTCATAATGTCTATGAAACTATTTCTTGTATTTCGATTGTGTCCTTGTTTATTGTTGTGTTGCACCCCGCATACTTAGTACATTCCAAGTACTAACGCATATTTTGCCTACATGATGTCACCATGTAGGGACCGGAGCTACTCTTGATCCTTCTCTCCATTCACGTGGCTAGTACGACGCTTATCCGAGTTTGTTGGTGAGTCGTCAATGATTCGAGGGCTATGTTATGTTTCCTACTCCTATGTTTTGAGACTTTAGCTTGTAATTGTATTTTGACTATGAGGGGAGCCGGTAATATGTCATGGCCCCCGTCCTATCTATGTATGTAGAGGTGTGCGTTGGACAAGTATTTTGTAAATGAGCTTGACTCTTATTCTATGATGTCATTTTGAAATGATTTGCCCTTAGTCCCTATTTCCCGTTAATTAATGTTGAATGTACTTCCGTGACCGATGAAGTGTGATCACAAGTTTAAGAGGCTTGTTTGGGGTTCCTTCGGGTTCCTCATTTGCCATGTCACGTCTAGGCCCTAGGCTTGGGTCGTGACATAGGGTTTAGGGTTTGGGGTTTAGTGTTTATGATTTAGGGTTTAGAGTTTGAGGTTTAGGGTGTAGGGTTTAGCATTTAGGGTTTAGGGTTGAGGTTTTGGATTGAGGGATTAGAGTGTTGGGTTTAGGGTATATGGTTTATGGTTTAGGTTTTAGTGTTTAGTGTTTAGGCATTAGGGTTTAAGGTTTAGAGTTTAGGGTTTAGGGCTAGGATTTAATGTTTACAGTTTAGACAAAGGGTTTAGGTTTTATGGTTAGGGTTTAGTGTTTAGGATTTAGGATTTATGGTTTAGAGTTTAGGGTTTAGGGTTTAGGGTTTAGAGTTTGGATTTAGGGTTTAGGGTTTAGGTTTAGGTTTAGGGTTTAGGGTTTAACGTTTAGAGTATAGGGTTTAGGGTTTAGGGTTAGGATTTAGGATTTAGGGTTAGGGTTTATGGTTTAGTGTTTCAGGTTTATGGTTAAGGGTCTAAGGTTTAGGTTTATGGTTAGGGTTTAGGGTTTAGGTTTAGGGTTTAAGGTTTAGGGATTAGTGTTTAGGTTTTAGGGTTTATGGTTTAGTGTTTTTGGTTTAGGCTTTTTGGTTTAGGGTTTAGGATTTAGGATTTAGGGTTTAGTGTTTATGGTTTATTGTTTACGTTTGGGGTTTACGGTTTATCGTTTAGGGTTTAGAGTTTAGTGTTTAGGGATAGAGTTTAGGATTTAGGGTTAGGGTTTAGGGTTTAAGGTTTATGGTTTGTGGTTTATGGTTTAGGCTTAGGGTTTAGGTTTTAGGGTATAGGGTTTAGTGTTTAGGATTTAGGATTTAGGGTTTATTTTTAATGGTTTAAGGTTTACGGTGTAGGGTTTAAGTATAGGATTTATTATTTAGGGTTTGGTTTAGGGTTTTGGTTTTAGGATTTAGGGTTTAGGGTTTAGATATTAGAGTTTAGGGTATAGGGATTAAGGTTTAGGGTTTAGAGTTTGGATTTAGGGTCTAGTATCTTGGTTTTGTGTTAGTGTTTAGGGTTTATTCTTAAGGGTTTGGGGTTCAGGGTTTAGGTTTTAGGGTTTTGTGTTTTAGGTTTAAGGTATAGGGTTTAGGTCTTATGGCCTAGGGCTTAGGATTTAGAGTTTAGGTTTTAGGATTTGGGGTTTAGGGTTTAGAGTTTATGGTTTAGGGTTAGGGTTTATGGTTTATGGTTTAGGGTTAGAGTTTAGGGTTTAGGATTTAGGGTTTATGGTTTAGAGTTTAGTACTTAGGGTTTAGGGTTTAGGTTTTAGGGTATAAGTTTTATGGTTTAGGGTTTAGGGTTTAGGGTTTACGGTTGAGGGTTTAAGGTTAAGAGTTTAGAATTTATGGTTAAGTGTTTAGGGTTTAGGGTTTAGTTTTAGGGATTAGTGTTTAGAGTTATGGTTTAGGGTTTAGTGTTTTAGGGTTAGGGTTTAGTGTTTAGGGTTTAGTGTTTTAGGTTTATGGTTTATGGTTTAGAGTTTAGTGTTTAGGGTTAAGGTTTTTGGTTTACGGTTTAGGGTTTGGGGCATAGAGTTTAGGTTTTAGTGATTAGTGTTTTGGGTTTAGTGTTTATGGTATAGGGTTTAGGGTTTATGGTTTATGGTTTAGGGTTTAGGGTTTATGGTTTAGGCATTAGGGTTTAGGGTTTAGGGATTTTTTTTAATTATTTATTTGAACGACCTTTGAGGGGGTCAGGAGTTAAGCAACACCCCAAGCCTTATAATATATGAAAACAAATTATACTAGTATGGGGACATATACCTAAACTCCAACCTAAGGTGGGACAAGAGTCAACCTACCTACCAAGGTTAGTCAACTCCGCCCGATACAATAAGATGAAATATTAAAACTAAGCACCTAGAGAGGATTCTCTCTTAATACAAAGTTACTAATAAAACATAAATAAGGGAGACTCTCCCTCTACAAGAATTATTGAAAATAAGACTAACCAAACTACTATACCTAAAGGACATAGTAAGTCGAATAGTTTATAACATGTCAAAATGTAATGCTGTTATCCTTGAGAGCCTTCGCTGTAAGGATTTTTGAATTATGTTCAAGGTGGTTGTTTAATTCTTTTTAAGCTCTTTGCGTCTTGAAGTTTTGTACTCCCAATTTCTCTAATAGATAGCTTCCTTTGACTAGTAGAGGTAATTAATGCTGAGTGTAATAATTTTGTACAATGTCTTGTTGATGACTATATTTGGCCAGTAGATCAGCAGTACCATTCGCCTTCCTGTACGTATGCACACCCTGAAAAAAGCCACATTGGTTAGCAAGAATTTGTAATTCCTGTATATACCTGTGTATCTTCCAAGGGGGAATAGCAACCTGCAATAACCACTTTGTTAATAATTCAGAATCAACCTCTAATATAATATTAGTGTAACCATGTGGGACACACCAATTTAAACCAAAACAGGCAGCCTGAACCTCTGCTTGGTTGTTAGTTCCTTCACCTAAAAGTACAGGGAAAGCATATACTATACTCCCTTGATCATCTCGTAAGATGCCTCCCCCTCCTATTTTTCCGGAATTATGTAAAGCACTACCATCCGTATTTAACTTGTATCTAGTACAAGGAGGAGTTTTCCACATAACTAAGGTGACTCGTATCTCCTGTTTACATTTTTCAATGCATGCCACTAGTTCTGTCCACCTTACATGCAAATGAAGCTATGGGAAAATAGAATTAAGCATTAAAAGCATGTCTTTAATAATCAAGTATTTAACTTTATGGATACTGGATGTTTTTCTTCCATACTTAGGTGACCATCTGTTCTTCCAGAGATTCCAACATATGACTATAGGGAGTGTTTGAATGTTCATCATATGTGCTGTGTTCTTTCCTGCAATACCCTTCCAACACAATAGCTGATTAATTAATGAATTCTGTTGCAGGTGGAGTCCCATGCTGCCTGCAAAGGATTTCCAGATATGGCCTGCAACATGTCCTTGAAGGAAGATGTGTTCAACATCATCTCATCCCTGCTGAAAACAAAAAGAGCGCTTCACAGGTTCCACTCCAAAATTTGCTAAGGATTCATTTGTTGGTAATTTATAACGTATTGCTCTCCACAGAAGAAAGGACATTTTAAAAGGTATATGTCTATGCCAAATTTGTGAATTAAGGACTGCAGTAGCCATCTTCTTCCTGCACATTTCCAAGGCTGATTTACAAGTGAACTCTCCAGCTTCAGTGAGTTTCCAAACTGCAATGTCTTTAACTCCCTGCACAACCTGAAATTTAGTAGTTAGAATAGATGGAATAAGAAGAGGAGGTACCTGTTGTCTCAGTTTCCTTTCATTCCATTGTCCATTTACTAAAAAGTGTGCAATGGTATCAATGTTGATGTAGAGGTATTATAAGAAGCTAGAGCACCCATTCCTAGCCAGTCATCCCACCAAAAAGAACAACTTCCAGATTTGATTTTCCAGCCTATATTCTCCTCGACTTCAAGCTTGTGTTTCATCATGTATTTCCACATCAATGAATCTCCTGTATCAACCTTTTTTGCCACTGGATGAGCTATTTGGCAGTATTTGGCTTTAAGAAATTGACTCCATAAAGATACTCTAGACCTGCACCATTGTTTGTATTGTAAAGAAGTGCAAATGTCTGAAAGTCTTCTGATCCCTACGCCACCTTCTGTGTATGGGAAGATCATTGTGTCTAGAGATGCCAGTGATATTTCTTTCTATCTTGATCCTTTCCCCAGTAGAAATCAGCAATGATAGTCTCAATGTATTTAATAGTAGTACTGGGGGAGATAGGACAGCCATAGTATGAATAGGTATAGATTGCAAGGCATGTTTGATCAATGTAATTCTGCCCCCAAAACTAAGTACTCTTGCCTGCGAGCCACACATTTTTTTGGAAACCTTCTCCACTAATTGAGAATAGTAAATATTCCTTTGTCTACCAATTTAAAGAGGACATCCTAGATACGTAATAGGGTTGTTTTTCTATGAAAAAGTAGTCACTTCTTTAATGGTACGGATGATGTCTTGTGCTGTATTATCAGGAACCATAAAATGACTCTTTGCTTTGTTAATAAGCTGGCCAGAGGTACTTTCATATTCCCCTAACCTGTCCATAATAAGCTTCAGGGAATGTCTATCAGTAGATGCAAAAATAATAACATCATCAGCAAAACTTAAGTGATTAATCTGGGGTCTTCTAGGTTCCATAAAGAAACCTCTATAATTAATATTCTGATGTAGGGAACTAAGCATCCTAGTCAATACTTCTGCTCCTAAAGTAAATAGAGCAGGGGATGAAGGGTCTCCTTGCTTAAGTCCTCTAGTGGAATGAAAGAAATCATGTCGATGCCCATTAATAATTATAGAATACCAACTGTTACTCATTATTCTCCACACTAAATCAATGAATAACTCCCCAAAACCAAATCTCCTAAGTGTCAAACATGTAAATGACCAAGACACTCTATCATATGCCTTGGTCATGTCAAGTTTGATTACGACATTACTTCTTGTAAATGGGTTTTTAATACCATGAGTAATCTCTTGAGCAAGCATTATACTTTCAGTAATACTTCTACCTCTTAAAAAACCCGGACTGATTGTCTGCTAATAATAGAGGCAGAATAGTAGCCAATCTCATGCTCAAAATCTTAGAAATTATCTTGTTAGAGAAATTACTAAGGCTGATAGGTCGAAGATCAGTGAATTTTGTAGGCTGTTCTATTTTTGGTAGTAAAACCAAACATGCATGAGACATGAACTTAGGCATGATGTTACCACAAAAGAAAGATTTTACAGCTGCTAGTAAATCTTCTTTAATGATACTACAACAAACTTGATAAAATTTACCTCCAGTACCATTAGGCCCTGCTGCTGAGTTAGGGTTCATTGCAAACACTACTTGTCTGAGTTCCTCCATATTAGGAATTGCTTGCAACATCTCATTCTGTTCAGGAGTGCTACTGTAGGAATATTCTGGAGAATTCTGTCATCTATTCTCTCATTCTGCCCATTAAAAATGTTCTGATAATAATCACATATTTCTTGTGCTATTTGCTCCTCACCTTGTATCCACTCCTCATTATCATTATAAATCTTATGCAAAAAATAACTTCCTACTTCTACCTCTCATCAAAGCATGAAAATATTTGGTATTGGATCACCATCGTTAAACCATTGTAAATGAGTCTTTTGTTTAAGGATAGATTCTTCCATTTTCAAATACCTAATATTATATGCATTCATTTGATGAAGTTTCTGTCTACTATCTTCATTGTTGTTTGTCATAATTTCCTCCTCTGAGTGCATGATATTTTCCTCAAATTCCTTAACCTTATTAAAGATATCACCATACTCTTTCTTAGACCATTTGCTAAGTGTACCTGTTATTCTCTTCATTTTCTGATGCAGTCTCCACATTGGATTACCATTGATACCCTTTAATTTTCCCAGTATTGTTGTACTATTTTTAAAAAGGGGCCATTGTCAACCCAAAAATGTAAAAACTTGAAATATTTGATGTGACTCTCAGTAACCTTAGTCATTTCCATCAACAGGGGACTATGATCAGAACCAACAGAAGATAAATTCTCAATAGTAGTTTGAGGCATAACCTCTAACCATTTCTCATTAACAATAGATCTATCTAGCCTCTTCCAAACTCTAGCTTCTACATCCATTTGATTACACCAAGTGAAAGGAAGGCCTGTTTATCCTAAATCAGTTAATCCACAAGACTCTATCACTCCATAAATTCAAAACTCTTATTCATATTGTAAGGTATTCCCCCAAGCTTCTCCTCTATAGATGTGATGACATTGAAATCACCATTTGTATACCAAAGTACTTCCATATTAGCATAAAACAAGATCCTGTCCCATAATGACCTCCTCAGGTATTCTTTACATTTCGCATATATAAAAGACAGCATGAAATTTCTAGACAAATCTGTGTGATGAAATGTTATAGTAATATGTTGATCATGTGTTTCCATAATACGACCAGTGACCTCATTAGACCAAAATATCCAGATTTTCCCATTATCATTACTAACTGCATAATCCATCTGTAATTGACTTCTCACTATATCTATATGAGATTTATTAGCAAATGGTTCCAGAATAGCAATAATAGATAAATGATGAAGTTTTTTTAGAGTTTGAAGCCTTTCCAGGGATCCTTTGGTATTGATACTCCTAGCATTCCAACAAATAGCCTTAATCATTAAAAGCCTTTTGATTTGGACCTAGTCATGGGCCTGCTAGAGTTGTCAGACATGCTGGTAATAGGCTGATGAGGATGGTGTCTAGTTTACTTCCTTCCTCTTGGAGATAAACCCTGTTGTTCAGTCATTCTTTGAACATCAGAATACTTATCCCGGTAAGTAGAAACAACAACCTGATCAGTATGTTTCTTGGTGTCCTCTCCATCCTCATCAGAACCATCCATAGATTGGTTATCATGATCAAGATCATCCTCAGAATTAAGAACCCCATAATCATCAGGAATCACCTTTGCCTTATTACCTTTATTGACAACCTGTTCAGCTATAGTTGTCATATTCTGATCTTGATGAGAGAAAGGTTCTTCAATCTGTTTGTTTGCAGCTATAACTTCTGATTCTTTACCCATACTCTGCTGCAGTCTATTTTTAATAGCCTCTCTTTTCGTTTTACTCAATCTGTCACCAGATTTATTATTAAATCTGCCCTGTTTTTGCCCAGTATCTGTAACCTGTTGAGTTCCAGTTTGTTGTTGATTAGTGATAGGGGTAGCAGGGGCTCTATAGTCTCCACTAGGGTCACTATCCACTTCTTCATGTCTAACATAAGTCAGGTCCCCCCTTCCTTTGGAGACCCCTTCTTGCAAGTTAGTAGGTGCCTCCTGACCCTTCCCATCCACACCTCTAACAACTACCTCAACAATAATATTGTCAACATTTGTAATGGGGTTAGGGGATGGGAGCATTAAGTTAATACGTGTAACAGTTTGTCCTGTAGATACTTCCTGTCTTATATTAATCTGAGTTACCTGTGCAGGACTTTTATCCTCCTGTACAGGTCTGTTAATGTTGTCCTGTCCAATGTTTGCTGATTTTCTACTATACTCAACTTGGACTTGCCTTTGAGCTGCTGTTGTCTGAGGTCTGCTATCACTTTTATTGCCTTTGTATTTGTCCAGAACCTCTAAACTAGGTGATGACTCCTGCATATCAAGATTAATATATGTATTTTTTGTAGGAATAGTAGTTAAACCTGCCTGTTTGATGGACTGGTCTGCTTGTCTGATATGGTCTCTAGGAGCTTGTGGTTGATTATTGTTCCTTCTCCTTTGTGTTTTCCACTGATCATCCTATTGATATTGCATGTGCGCCTGATCTCTTTGCTGCTTATAATGCTGATTATTATCCTCCTGCTGCTCAATTTCTTTGTGACCCTTAGATTGTTGTGGATTATTATCTTTATCTTTATTATGTTTGTTCCTCACATTCTCCAACTCATTTTTCTTTTTGTCATCATCTCTTTGCCTTATGGTACAATCACTCTCCAAGTGTCCTTGATGCTTACAGTAAAAACAATAATCCGGAATGTTATCATACTCTATTTTCTGCCATCTTCCATCAGTGATATCCTCCCCTACATAACCCATCCAAATGTAAGGGGGTCTCTTTTCAGTAAGATCAACTTGGACCTTCACCCTTCCTCGACTACCCCTAGTCTTTTTAATAGATGCAGAATCCAAGTATAAAACCTTACCAATAGGTGAAAGCAATCCAGAAACAAAGTCCTTATTATAACAGTGCCAAGGTAGCTCAGGTAATGAAATCCAAATAGGGACTATCGGAGTTTCTTCAGCCGGTTTAAAATTAGGAGTCCACACTTGAATTATTATTACCTGTCCTGCTATACTCATCCTTTGCTTAGTCCAAACCATATTATAATCCAGCTCATTATCAAGATCAATGTAAACATGTCTAGAATTAAAATGGGCAATTTTAACTCCCCCAGATAGTTGAGTTTGTAGAATGAAATTATTCCTAATAAGCTCCACTTTAGGCATGGTGTTACTAAATTTCCCAATGAGGGTATATTTGGAAGTGGCTGCTAAATCTTTCATGACCTCTTCTTTCACATACAACACTACAGGCAGACCCTGCTTAGTGGTAATTTCAGGTGCTGCCAATGTAATGGAAACATCACATTTGGCCTGATTATACCTAAGTCTATCAGCATAAGTTTGTACAACAGTATAAGGAGTAGGAGCAACTAATGGATTAGTTTTGGGAAGATTAGGAATGTTACCAGGAGGACGATCATTTCTAACATTATTTGCATTAACTTTCTGAACTGATTTATCAAAATTAATAGAAATTCTAGGAAAATTCTCTTGATAAACCTGTTGTTGATCAGTTCTAATGCTAGCCTTAACCGTGTTACTTTTCCTTTGTTCTTTAGCAACCCAAATTTGCTCATTCTCCTTTCTACACTGTTCATTACCAAAATTTACAGGAACCTGACTCGCAGGAATTACACGAATATGAGATTTATCAGTATGATGTATACCTGTGTTCTTGCTTTGATTCTTGATAAGTTGTTCATCCATATGAGAAGTGCTCAATTGGCCCAAATCTTGAACATGTTGCTTTCCTTCTCTATGCTAAATTTCAATTTCCTCTTCGTATTGTATATTTTCCAAATTCATCGCCGGAATCTTTGCAGAATCGTCAGCGCCGACAACTCCACCTTGAGATGAGCTTGAAGCTTCAATATTATGACCTCCACGACCAGTATGACAATCCCTAATATCAGAATCATCGCGAAACACCTCTATATTGCTTCGATTTTGGTGGCACCTTTGGGACGAGTCTCCCGTCTCCTTCGCCTAAGTAATGCGCTCAATTGGGATGGTGAAATCTTGTGGATTTTGACTGGATTTTATTGCCAAAAATAGAACAATCTACAAAATTCACTGATCTTCGACCTATCAGCCTGAGTAATTTCTGTAATAAGATAAATTCTAAGATCTTGAGTATGAAATTGGCCAATATTCTGCCCCTATTATTATCAGACAATCAGTCAGGATTTGTAAGAGGTAGAAGTATTACAGAAAGTAAAATGCTTGCTCAAGAGATTACTCATGGTATTAAAAAACCATATACAGGAAATAATGTTGTAATCAAACTTGACATGACCAAGGCATATGATAGAGTGTCTTGGTCATTTACATGTTTGACTCTTAGGAGATTTGGTTTCGGGGAGCTATTCATTGATCTAGTGTGGAGAATAATGAGTAACAATTGGTATTCTATAATCATTAATGGACATCGACATGGTTTCTTTCATTCCGCTAGAGGACTTAAGCAAGGAGACCCTTTATCTCCTGCCCTATTTATTTTAGGAGCAGAAGTATTGACTAGGTTGCTTAACTCTCTACATCAGAATTTTAATTATAGAGGTTTCTTTATGGAACCTAAAGGACCACAGATTAATCACTTGAGTTTTGCAGATGATGTTATTATTTTTGCATCTACTGATAGACAATCCCTGAAGCTTATTATGAACAAGTTAAAGGAATATGAAAGTACCTCTGGCCAGCTTATTAACAAATCAAAGAGTCATTTTATGGTTCCTGATAATACAACACAAGATATCATCCATACCATTAAAGAAGTGACCACTTTTTCACAGAAAAACAGTCCTTTTACTTATCTAGGATGTCCTCTTTATATTGGTAGACAAAGGATCATTTATTATTCTCATTTAGTGGAGAAGATTTCCAAAAAAGTGTGTGGCTGGCAGGCAAGAGTACTTAGTTTTAGAGGCAGAATTACATTGATCAAACATGCCTTGCAATCTATACCTATTCATACTATGGCTGCCCTTTCTCCCCCCAGTACTAGTATTAAATACATTGAGACTATCATTGCTGATTTTTACTGAGGAAGGGATCAAGACAAAAGGAAATATCACTGGGCATCTCTTGACACAATGAGCTTACCATATACAGAAGGTGGGGTAGGGCTTAGAAGGCTGTCAGATATTTGCACTTCCTTACAATACAAACAATGATGGAATTTCAGGTCTAAAGTTTCTTTATGGAGTCAATTTCTTAAATCCAAATACTGTCAAAGATTTCATCCAGTGGCAAAAAAGGTTGATACAGGAGATTCATTGATGTGGAGATGCATGATGAAAAGCAGGCTTCAA
>NW_006239612.1:1198-7595 GCF_000226075.1 Solanum tuberosum | reverse complement strand
ACAAGCTTCAAGTCGAGGAGAATATAGGCTGGAAAATCAAATCTGGAAGTTGTTCCTTTTGGTGGGATGACTGGCTAGGAATGGGTGCTCTAGCTACTTATAATACCTCTATATCAAGCCTTAACAATGCTACCATTGCACACTTTTTAGTAAATGGAAAATGGAATGAAAGGAAACTCAGACAACAGGTTCCTCCTCTTCTTATTCCATCTATTCTAAATACTAACTTTCAGTTTGTGCAGGGAGTTAAAGACATTGCAGTTTGGAGACTCACTGAAGCTGGAGAGTTTACTTGTAAATCAGCCTGGGAAATGTGCAGGAAGAAAAAGGCTACTGCAGTCCTTAATTCCCAAATTTGGCATAGACATATACCTTTTAAAATGTCCTTTCTTCTATGGAGAGCAATACGTTATAAATTACCAACAAATGAATCCTTAGCTAATTTTGGAGTGGAACCTGTGAAATGTTATTGTTGTTTTCAAAAAGGATGGGATGATGTTGAACACATCTTCCTCCAAGGACATTTTGCAGGTCATAGCTGGAAATTCTTTGCAGGCAGCATGGGACTCCAACTACAACATAATTCATTCCTTAATTAGATATTGTGTTGGAGGGGTATTGCAGGGAAGAGCACAACACACCAGATGATCATTCAAATACTTCCTATAGTCATCTGCTGGAATCTCTGGAAGAACAGATGTTCAGCCAAGTATGGAGGAAAATAATCCAGTACCACAAAGTGAAATACTTGATTATTAAAGATGCTTAATTTTGTTTTCCCATATCTTCAATTGCCTGTAAGTTGGATAGAACTGGTGGCATGCATTGAAAAATGCACACAGGAGATACGAGTCACCTTAGTTAGGTGGAAAACTCCTCCTTGTACTAGATACAAGTTAAATACGGATGGTAGTGCTTTACATAATCCTGAGAAAATAGGAGGGGGAGGCATTTTAAGAGATGATCAAGGGAATATAATATATGCTTTTTCTGTACCTTTTGTTGAAGGAACTAACAACCAAGCACAGGTTCAGGCTGCCTGTCTTGGTTTAAATTAGTGTATACAACATGGTTACACTAATATTATATTAAAGGTTGATTCTGAACTTTTAACCAAGTGGTTATTGCAGGTTACTATTCCCCCTTGGAAGATACACAGGTATATACAGGAATTACAGATTCTTACTAACCAATGTGTGTTTTTTCAATGTGTGCACACTTACAGGGAGGCGAATGGTACTACTGATCTACTGGCCAAACATAGTCATCAACAAGACATTGTACAAAATTACTACACTCATCATCAATTACCTTTACCAGTTAAAGGAAGCTATATATTAGGGAAATTGGGAGTACAAAATTTCAGACGCAAGAAGCTTAAAAGAATTAAACAACCACCTTGAACATACTTCAAAATCCTTACAGAGAAGGCTATCAATTTCAAGACACTCAATATTATTATGTCCAACATTTCAAGGACAACAACATTACATTTTGACATGTTATAACCTACTCGATTTACTATGTCCTTTTTAGGTATAGTAGTTGTTTAGTCATAGTTTTATTAATTTTTGTAAGGGGAGAGTCTCCCTTATTTATGTTTTATTAGTAACTTTGTAAGGGTCGTTCAATTAAAAAAAATAATCTTAAATCCTAAACCCTAAACCATAAATCCTAAACTCTAAATGGTAAACCCTAAACTTTAAACCATAAACCCTAATGATAAACCCTAAACCCTAAATCCAAACTCTAAACCCTAAACCCTAAGACATAAACCCTAACCCTAAACCTAAACCCTAAAATCTAAACCCAAAACCCAAAATCCTAAACCCTTAACCCTAAACCCTAAACCCTAAACCTAAACCTAAACCTCAGACCCTTAACCGTAAACCCTTGCCCCTAAACCCTAAACCCTAAACCCTCAATTCAAAACCCCTAAACCTTAAAACCTTACCCTAAAACCTAGACCCTAAAACTCTCAATCCTAAACCCTAAACCCTAAACCCTAATCTTTATCCACAAACACTAATCCATAAACCCTAACCCTAAACCAAAACCGTAAACCCTAAATCCAAACCCTAAACCTTAAACCCTAAACCCTAAACCATAAATGCTAAACCTAAATCCTAAACACTAAACCCTAAACCCTAAACCTTAAACCATAAACCCAAAATCCTAAACCCTAAACGATAAAACCTAAACCCTAAACCCTAAGCACTAAAACCTAAACCCTAAACCCCAAACCATTAAGCACTAACCCAAAACCATAAACCCAACACCTTAAACCCTAAACCCTAAACCCTCCACACTAGTCCCTATACAGTGGATCATAAACCCTAAATGGTAAACCCTAACTATACACCCTAAACCCTAAACCCTCCACACTAGTCCCTATACAGTAGATCATAAACCCTAAACGGTAAACCCTAACTATAAACCCTAAACCCTAAACCCCAAACACAAAACCCTTAACCCTAAACCCTAAACTCTAAATCCTAACCCTAACCCTAAACCCTAAACCCTAAACTCTAAACCCTACACCCTAAACCCTAAACCATTAACCCTAAAACCTAAACCACAAACCATAATACCTAACCCTAAACCCAAAACCCAAAACACTAAAACCTTAACCCTAAACCCTAACCATAAACCCTAAACCCTAAACCCCAAAAAAATCACCTAAGCCCTAAATTCTAAACCTCTATGAATTTTTTCTCTTTCTAGAATTCTTCAAGAATTAGCTATCTCGGCTAAATTCACAAAGTTTTAGCATCAATAGAATGGAAAAAATGCTGCCAGATGATCGATTCAGGCCACCAGATCCTTCTACAGTGATACCCACGTCAAATATACATCCTCTGTTACCAGAATCGTCTTCAGCTTCATCCTACAACTCCTCGCAGGTGAGAGAGGAGGCAATTCATATTGCTATGGCGGAAAGGGAGTTGGCTGGCACTCGAACTCATATATCCATTAAAGATTCGTGTCAAATTCAAGGAAAAGGGGCATGCAAAAAAGATTCTCAGTTCCAAGATCGATATAACAGCATGCATGAGTCATGAAATTAGGCATAATGTTACTACAAAAGAAAGATTGTACATCTGCCAATAAATCTTCTTTAATGATACTCCAACAAACTTGATAAAATTTACCCCCTATACCATCTGGTCCTGCTGTTGAGTTGGGATTCATTGCAAACACAACTTGTCTGAGTTCCTCCATATTAGGAATTGCCTGCAACATCTCATTTTGTTCAGGAGTGACTATTGTTGGAATATTCTGAAGAATTCTGTCATCTATTCTATCAATCTGGCCCTGAAAAATGTCCTGATAATAATCACATGCTTCCTGTGCTATTTGCTCCTCACCTTGTATCCATTCCTCATTATCATTATAAATCTTATGCGAAAATAACCTCCTTCTTCTACCTCTCATCAAAACATGAAAATATTTGGTATTGGCATCACCATCCTTAAACCATTGTAATTGAGTCTTTTGTTTAAGGATAGATTCTTCCATTTTCAAATATCTAATATAATTGGCATTCATCTGATGAAGTTTCTGTCTACTATCTACATTGTTGTTTGACATAAGTTCCTCCTCTGATTGCCTGATATTTTCCTCAAATTCCTTAAACTTAGTAAAGATATCTCCATACTCTTTCTTAGACCATTTGCTAATGTAGCTGTAATTCTCTTCATTTTCTGATGCAGTCTCAACATTGGATTGCCATTGACACCTTTTTCCCAACACTGTTGTACTGTCTTAAAAAATTTGCCATGTCAACCCAAAAATGTAAGAACTTGAAATATTTAGGATGACTATCAATAACCTTAGTCATTTCCATCAACAGGGAACTTTGATCAGAACCAACAGAGGATAAATTCTCAATAGTAGTTTGAGGCATAACCTCTAACCATTTATCATTAACCATAGATCTATCTAATCTCTTCCAAATTCTAGCTTGTGCATCCCTCTGATTACACCAAGTGAATGGAAGTCATATGTAGCCTAAATCAGTTAATCCACAAGCCTCTATCACTCAAATAAATTCAAAACTCTTATTCATATTGTAGGGTATTCCCCAAGCTTCTCCTCTATAGATGTGATAACATTGAAATCACCAATTGTACACCAGGGTAATTCCATATTAGCATATATAAAAGAAAGCATGAATTTAGCATATATAAAAGAAAGCATGAATTTTTCAGACATATCTGTGTGATGAAAAATTATTGTAATATGTTGATCATGAGTTTCCATAACACGACCAGTGACCTCATTAAACCAAAATAGCAAGATTTTCCCATTATCATTACTAGTTGCATTGTCCATCTGTAATTGACTTCTCACTATATCTATATGAGAATTATTAGCAAATGGTTCCAGAGTAGCAATAATAGATAGATGATGCATCTTCTTGAGAGTTTGAAGTCTTTCCAAGGATCCTTTGGTATTGATACTCCTAGCATTCCAACAAATGACATTAATCATTAATAACCTTTTGATTTGGACCTAGTCATGGGCCTGCTATAGTTGTCAGAC
Source organism: Solanum tuberosum (assembly GCF_000226075.1). Taxonomy (NCBI): domain Eukaryota; kingdom Viridiplantae; phylum Streptophyta; class Magnoliopsida; order Solanales; family Solanaceae; genus Solanum; species Solanum tuberosum. Next base: position 3,050 of record NW_006239612.1, on the reverse strand, counting down.
ATGCTGGTAATAGGCTGATGAGGGTGGTGTCTAGTTTGCTTCCTTCCTCTTGTGGATAAACCCTGTTGTTCAGTCATTCTTTGAACATCAGAATACTTATCCCGAAAAGTAGAACCAACAACCTGATCAGTATATTTCATGGTGTCCTCTGCATCTTCATCAGAATCATCCATAGATTGGTTATCAGGATCAGGTTCATCCTCAGAATTAAGAGCCCCATAATCATCAGGAATCACCTTAACTTTATTAGCTTTATTACCTTTATTAACAAACTGTTCATCATCATTCTGCATTATATTTTCCATACTCTGATCTTGATGAGGGAACTATTTGTCTGCAGGTATAACATCTTATTCCTTAACCATACTCTGTTGCAGTCTCTTTTTGATAGCCTCTCTTTTCTTTTTACTCAATCTGTCACAAGATTTATTATTAAATCTACCCTGTTGTTGCCCTGTATCAGTAACCTGTTGAGTGCCTGTTTGCTGTTGATTATTGATAGGGGTAGCAGGGGCTCTATAGTCTCCACTGGGGTCACTATCCACTTCCTCATGTCTAGCATGAGTCAGTTCCCTCCTCCCTTTGGAAACCCCTTCATGCAAGTTAGTATGTGTCTCCTGTCCCTTCCCATCCAAACCTCCAACAGCTACCTCAACAATAATATTATCAACATTAGTAATGGGGTTAGGGGACGGGAGCATTAAGTCAATACTTGTACCATCTTGTCCTGTAGACAGTTCCTGTCTGTTAGTAATCTGTGCTACCTGTGCAGGCCTTTTATCCTCCTGTACAGGCATGTTAATGTTGTCCTGTCCATTGTGTGCTGAATTTCTATAAAACTCATTCTGAACTTGCCTTTGAGCTGATGTTGTCTGAGGTCTGCTATCACCTTTATTGCCTTTGTATTTGTCCATAACCTCTAAACTAGGGGATGACTCCTACATATCAACATTAATATATGTATTTTGTGTAGGAATAGGAATTATACCTTCCTGTTTAGTGGACTATTCTGCTTGTCTGATATTGTCTCTAGGTGCACGGGGTTGATTATTATTCCTTCTCCTTGGTGATACTGCATGTGCTCCTGTTCTCCTTGCTGCTTATAATGCTGATTATTATCTTCCCTCTGCTCACTTTCTTGATGACCCTTAGATTGTTGCTGATTATTGTCCTTGTCTTTAGTATGCTTGTTCCTCACATTCTACAATTCCTTTTTCTTTTTGTCCTCATCTCTTTGCCTTATAGTACAGGCACTTTCCAAGTGTCCCTGGTGTTTACATTAGAAACAATAATCCGGAATATTATCATACTCTATTTTCTGCCATCTCCCATCAGTGATATCCTCCACTACATAACCCATCCAAATGTAGGGGGGTCTCTTTTTAGTAAGATCAATTTGGACCTTCACCCTTGCTTGACTACCCCTAGTCCTTTTAATAGATGCAGAATCCAAGTATAAAACCTTGCCAATAGGTGAAAGCAATCCAGAAACAAAGTCCTTATTATAGCAGTGCCAGGGTAGCTCAGGTAAGGAAATCCAAATAGGGACTATAAGAGTTTCTTCAGCCGGTTTAAAATTACGAGTCCACACTTGAATTCTCATTACCTGCCCTGCTATATCATCCTTTGCTTAGTCCAAACCATATTATAATCCAGCTCATTATCAAGATCATTGTATACATGTCTAGAATTAAAATGGGCAATTTTAACTCCCCCGGACAATTGAGTTTGTAAGATGAAATTATTCCTAATGAGCTCGAGTTTAGGCATAGTATTACAAAATTACCCAATGAGGGTATATTTGTAGGTGGCTGCTAAATCTTTCATGACCTCTTCTTTCACATACAACACT
>NW_006239612.1:0-152 GCF_000226075.1 Solanum tuberosum | reverse complement strand
CATGTCAACCGGGGATTTGCTATCAATGTTCCTAGACCTCAAGGGGGAGGTGAAGTGAGTTCTATGGATGTATGCCCTAAGTTTGGGAGGAAGCATGGTGGTCCTTCCATGAAGTGTTCGGGTGCTTGGTTTGAATGTGGAGAAGTGGGTCA
>NW_006239611.1:191910-192336 GCF_000226075.1 Solanum tuberosum | reverse complement strand
AAGCAAGTCAAAGCAAGTCTTTAAAGTTTTTCAAGAGTCTTTATTAAACGTTTTAACTTCGTTTTAAGTATAGAGTTTCAAGTTAAGCCAAGAGTATAGAGTTGCGTTCATTTCTCAAAAGTATTAGAGAACTAAGTATTCCCAAAGAAGTTTATAAATGTTTTTACATTTAAGTAAGAGAGGAACTATGATTCCAAGTGAACCTTTGGGCTAGATTTTGAGCAATTATCTCAAACTAAAGAAACATTTGTTTAAAACACTTATGAGATAAAGTATTTTGGGAGTAGTATTGAGCACCGAATTGGGGACGCGAGTTCATATTAACTCAACTCTCCATAAGAACCATGTAGCCAAACATGGGAATTAACGGGTCATTCTTCTAAGATGATCACGTAAGATTAAGCTAGTGGATCCACTAAGTTAAGT
>NW_006239611.1:56426-191779 GCF_000226075.1 Solanum tuberosum | reverse complement strand
TGTCGGTTAAAGAATCTCCCACTAAAGTTATATTACTTTTATATAAGTAAAGTTGAGTTTGTTATTGCTTTGTCCTTAATGAACTAAGTTGTTTTTAATGTTTAACAAGCTTTATGTATTGTATGCGTCTTATTGCTTTACATTTGAGTTCAGTTACTGATGAGTCGAACAGAGTTAAGGTAAGTGTTCACTTGTATTCCTTTCAAGCTTAAGTTGTGGTTTAGCTTTCCATATCACATACTCTTACAATCAATGTACTGATGCCAATTGGCCTGCATCTTATGACGATGCAGACACAAGTACCCAGGATCAGCATCCAGCACACCGTTGATCCAGCTGAGCACTCCAAAGTCCGTGGTGAGGCTCCTTACCTTCCGGAGGACTCTGTTATTTTGTGTTTCTAGTTTTGCTTTATTAGGATGTTGCGGGGTCTGTGCCAACATCCATCTCAGTGTTATAAAGGCTTCATAGTCAGTCAGTCAGTTAGTTTTGAGTTTCTCAGCTGTATATATATATGTAAATATTCTAGTTTGAGACTCGAGTTACCTTTTTGGCCAGATGTTATCAGTTGTGTTTTTTTTTTACCTTTCATTGCTTTGAGTTATTATGTTGAGTTAGGTTTTCGTTATGTTAAGAAAGCCAGGCCAAGGGTTCGCTTGTGGCCAGTAATGGTCTCTGAGTGCCGGTCCCACCCAAAGTGTAGGCTCGAGGCGTGAGAATTAGTTTCAACATATTATGTACTTGGTCATTGTATTCAGTTTAGTTCATATTTAGTATATTTCAGTATCTTCATCATGCTCGGATTATATCTTTGCTTAGTATGCTTTGTTCAGTTAAATATTTGTTCAGCTTTATCCTATTCTGCATGCCTGATACCCTTCAATTACTGACCCATACTCTGTCCTACATCTTCTCGTGAAGTAGGTTGAGGTCCTCAGCATTCAAATCATGTGCAGATCGGTTCTCAATATATATTCAGCATTATCAGTGGTGGGTCCTCATTCTTCGAGGAGGGCATACATGTTCTTTTATATTTAGTCTTTCATTTTAATTTCTGTTTTACTAGAGTTAGCTTGGGGCATGTCCTAGCATCTCTAGTTAGTCAGAAGCTTATTTCAGACATAGTATTAGATTCAGCTTTAGATTTGAGTTTGATCTTTTAGTTGTTATTGAACTCTTAGTACATTTCATATATTCAGACTAGAATTGGGTATTCCCCATAGTTCAGTTTAACATATGCTTTAATATTCCACACATTATCTCTTTAATTCAATAAATTGTAGAATGCTTATTATATGCCAACTCAGAGTTAGCTTGGGTTACTCGTGATTCTAGGTCCCATGTTTACGTCTAGGGGGTAGCCTTGGGGCATGACAAACATGCTTTAAAAACCTTGTCTATGCGGCCATTTAGCTAAATGACTTAGATTAGGGGTCTAACAAGAAAAGACTATATGTTTTCGGAAGGATGTCATAGAATTTATCATCTGCGGTTTTCCATTACATAAAAATAAAATAATTATCATAAAAACATAGGGTTCTCAATTTATGAATTTTAGCTTTGACCTTATATATTGAAAAATGCTATCAGACTTTTAAGGCGATCAAAAAGGCAGGATTAAATGGTCATGATGACAATGTTCCTAAAAGGTTGTGATTTTCCATCCAGATTCTAGACGCACATGAGGTATTCATGTCCCATAGTTGGAGTATCATGATCAACACTTGAAATATGTAGGAGTTGCCCTCCGAAAACAAGTTTATATTCACATTCAAAATGCATATAGGGATACCCTAAAAAGAAGATTCAAACAAGTTAGGCATGCTCAAGTGATTGAACATCTCCACCATTAATTGGTATGAAGGGTAGTGAGAACATTGTTAATCCTCCTAATTGGGTGGTGGGATGGAAAAGAAAGAGTTGGTTTATAACTACTCCCTGAATGTTCTTTTTGGTCATCAAGAGAAGAAATAGAAGCTAATCCTGACCTTAAGTCACATTTAGAACATCACAAGAACTAAACTCAGGACGGTCAATGAGTATGGCCTCTTCTCTCTTTATATCACTTCTGAGCCAATAAAGAGAATCACACCAATAAGTATATGGACTACCGAAGGATAAAAAATAGAAATAGTTTTTCAGTTGGATTTCATCGCTGCGATGAAAGTATATCAAGCTAAGTAAGCCTGAAGGTGTATATAGTAACTATAATTCTGTGGTTTTTGACCATAGGAAAGTGAAGTAAGAATTCAATTAACATAAAATCCAGTCTTATTAAAAAAAAATTGGAACAAAATAAAAACAGCACATATGACGATGCTTGATTGACAAAGCAAATTTGGAATGGCAGATTTACCAAACATCTTCCCCTAGTGATGATAAAATCTTTCATTTATAGGAGTTTATCACTTGAAAGAACATAAGGTTTTTAATCAAAATGCATATAGGAAACCATGCCTATTACGTCTATTACAATATTCAACTATGCCCTCAATCTCCCAGAAAGAACAAATTATGTCATGTTTGAAAATAAAGTAATTATGATTGAAGATAGTGAAGGGCAGAAAGCCAAGTCTATTACAACGTTTCATTTTCTTAACCTCCTCCTTCTCCTACTGCTTCTTCTTCTTCTGATGTATCTGGACATAGTTATATACAATATTTGCTTAAAGTAAAAAAGGAGACCTTGAGTGTCAAACAAAAAAGTCACACAATATCTCTATGGAAATGTCTGTTGACTCAGTTGAGGTGTTTTAAACGTAAATTTGAAAGGAATGGCTAATCCTGACCTTGAACCTCATTTAAGACATCACAAGAACTAAAATTCAAAATTGAAGTTAAACCTACTTTACCTTCGATGATAAATCTTCTGATGTTATCCAACTCTATAGCAATATACACATGCTGATTAGTCGTTACATAATTGGAGGGCATCTTATGGACATAAGCTAATGTTGGGTGGAAGCAATACATGGGATAATCTATTGTGTCCAAAAGTGTAACAGTTTTGTACACATTGATATTTGTATCATACTTTTATAGATCATGATACTATTTTGGGGGACGTCGTACTAGAAAAAACACTTCCTTGTTGTCGATCCATATTGGGAAGCCAATAATATGGCCATCCGGTCCTAAAAAAAAGTTGTCCAAAGTGTGGGAAACCTCTAACAACTGCTTTCTCTGTCATAAGTGCCAATGACTATGTACTTTCTGAAAATGCATATATGGGTAAGTAAACCATGTGCCCTCCCTAGCCATATATCACTACCACTAATATCCCTACTAGAGAAAATTTTGCCATAGCTGAGAACATAATGATCAATAAACTCGAGACGATAAATGAGTATACCCTCTTCTTTCTTTGTATCAAGAGCTAGAACAGCATAGTCACTTCTGAAAAATACAGAGAATCATGCCAATAAACAGGTGGAATACCGTAAAGTAAGGATATGAAACAATCAGTTCTATGTTAGATTTCACGCCAAAAACCAGATCGCTCTGATTAAAGTAAGTGAAATTTGTAGAACAAGTTGGAATTTTCAACCAGGTTACTTATGGTTATCAATTTGTATTGATCTGCATTAGGATAATCAACATCTAGGCTTTTGTAACTCATTTTTAGGAGCATTTGGATATGGGATCAATTGACACTTGTCACGATACCAGCCTACACCCTGGACGTGGCCGACACTCAAGAACTATTGATGGACCCCAAGCGAACCCTCCATCTTGGCTGACTACAAGTGGAAGACTAACTCAAACATACAAAGCTTAAAAGCTGGATAAAAATAATATATTCAACTCACCATAAAATAGGCAACTTACGTCTTTAATACATTTAACAAAATAAATGAACAGACTTCTGAAACTCTACCGTCTATCTATAAAGGCTCTACTATTATAGAGGGATATCGGGACAAGACCCACGACATCTCAAAACTACTAACTGTAAGATAAAGGTGAAGTCCTACGGACTATAAGAAGGCTCACAAAAGAAGACTGGAAAATCTCGTAACCTCAACGAAACGCCTATTGATGATCTTGAATACTAGTATCCGCATCATGAAAATATGCAGAACAAATGTCTCATGACATAGAATATATGAGTATATAAGGGGAATTCTAAAGCATAAACATAAGCTTGAACTGGTGGAAAAGAAACATAATTACCTTTTCTCAGTTAACTCAACTCAACTCAACTCAAAGAAACATAGTTCAACTCAACTCAGAGGAAATAAGGCTCAAATCAATGAGAATGTATTCAACTTAGTGAAATAAGGGTCAACTCAATAATAAGATATTCAAGTAAATGAAATAAGGCTCAACTCATTAATAAGATACTCGACACTGGGTACTCAACTGTACGTACTCAAGTCAATATAAAGGGACAATACAGATGAAATATATGGAAAGCTTTTAAAACAGTAGAAACCAACTCAATGTATTAAATATTTCAATAATAACTCGGTTTGTATACAAGGATACAATATAAAATCTATTTGTATATGAAAATACAAAATAAACTCCGGCATATAAGAATTCAAAATATCTCTGTGGGAGTTTCTCTAACCGACAACCATCACTATGAGCTATATCATGATACAACGTCTTGCCTCACGCTGCAAGGGCCGTCCTATACCTTCCCGGGGGTATATAAACTAACTATGAAGTGATCCACTAGTCTATGCTAAAAAGCACTAAGGAATCATCTAAAAAGTAGACCCTTTTCTACCCATGCTGGCTACACGGTTTATAGAGACTTTGAATAATCTCAACTCAAACTAGTCCCCAAATCGGTGCTCAATACTACTCCCAAAATGTAACTAGCTCATATGTTTAAAAACATACCTCTTTTTGTGGTTTGAGATAATTACTCAAAAACTAGCTCAAAGGCTCTCTTGGAAATTGGTGTTTCCTCTGTTGCTTAAATGTGAAAAACATTTACTCTTTGGGAATACTTAGTTCCCATATACTCTTTTTAAGAAAATGAACTTCACTTTTAGTCCTACCCAACTCAGTCTTCAAGTCTTTAAAACAAGTTTTAAAACAATTTGCAAAAGGACTTCTTAAAATTGGGTTCATGCCAAATTATGGACGTGAACGACTCAATTCTAGGTTTTCAGTAACCATAGATAGAACTCAATACTAGGAACTCAAGAACTTCAATGATACTACTCATTTCACTAATACTCGACTCAGAGGGTTCATGCGGAATTATGTGCATGAATTACTCAACTCAAGGACTCAAAGATACTTCCCATCTCAAGACTGCTCGACTTATAGGGCTCATGAAAAGTTATGGGCATGAACTACTCAACTTAAGGACTTCATTGGTAACATTTAATAATCCCATGATTAGCAATATAATCGTAAAAGGGTTATGAAATCAAAACTCAAGACTTAGAACTTGAAGAGACTACTCCTCTCAAAGCTACTAAAATTATGGAGTTCATGCGTAATTTATGGGCATGAACAACTCGAATCGAGGGTCTCCACAACAATACAGACCATATTTATACGACTCTTTTCATTCTCATACTTACTTTCTCAAAACATAGTTCCAATTGATAGTTGATCTCAAAGGATTCACATTTGAACTCAAAGACTTTCTTGAACTCTACTTATAACTCTCTCTTCAATGTAAATTATGAATTCAAGAGTTATGGTTCATGATATGAAGGATCTCGTACTCACTTTCTCGAGTCTTGAAACAAGTTATTATCAATTGTAGAAGACTCCTAAAAAATACTCTAAGGGACTTTCGCAAAATGCTCAGAAGAACTCTAAAAACTTAACTCTTAGCTCTACCTTGAATTTGAATTATGAATTCAAGGATATGATTTGTGAAAGCAAATATATTGTGATGATTAAAAGTGTTTTAGATAGTTAATCATGAGAAACGGTTGAAGAAAATTGTCTAGGGAGCAAGTCCGTGATGAGGAGATACATTATAAAGTTTGTTCGCAAAATAAATATTGAGATAGTGGGGTCCGCATTATCTCCGCGATGTGAAATGTAAAGTTCACTCTGAAGGATCAGATCCAATATCAAGAACACAATTCAAGAACATCAAACCTTCCACTTTCTAGAATAAATTTAACACTGAATTAAACATGATTGGCGCGTGGGTGAACAAACCCAACGCTATGGAAGCTTACATACCTCTCAGGGATCAAACCCATTCCGAAAATCCGCAAGAAAACTCAAGAACTTTGATGAACGCCTTGATCCATTCCTCTTTTCTTCTCTTTTCTCGTTTTTTCTCTTCTTGAACTCTCAAATAATACCCTAGGAGTATATTAAAATTATAAAACTGAACCTAATCAGATTAGACCCCTAAAACCTTACTTTAAACGAATTAAATCTTATTGGGTAAGGAAAAGACAGAAATTCCCATCATATTTTCGGGTGACTATCCTTAATTGGACAACCTGACTTTAAAGAGTCATATCTCACTCTTCCGACCTTGAAACATAGCACACTTGGCGGCATTGGAAATATAATCAATGACCTTTCATTTGATATCTTATAGGCCACTTAACTCATCAGTGAAAGTTATGTTCATTTGAAGTTGACCCAAAACATAGAAGAACTTAGAAATGACATGAATGAACTCTCTTTAGTTCTTCTTGGAACCTTCGGTGCTACATCTAGTGACCTTAACACTCAAGAAATTTTGAATTCATCGGTAAAATTCTACTGACAACGAAGGATAGTTCCAATCTCAGCTCAAAAAAAATTCTAGAGTGTTACATTATCTCACCCTTGGGATCATTTGTCCTCAAATGACGACTAGATTGGGTATGAAACAAGGTTACTCTTATCATTTTTGCCATACCAACTAGAATTTTTCGGCATTACAATTCGGAACCAAATAAGGGCTTTCATTTAGCTATTCCCATAGCAAAACCTCATCTTCTTCTTTCCCCTCATTAATAACCTTAGACGGAATTATCACACCATCATTATCACAATAGGGTCATTAACCTTCTTTTTCTAACATTGCTCTATTACTAAAAGACCCTCTGAAAATACTTCTCCCATAATCTTTGGAACTTATTACTATCTTATTCTCGAACACTTAGCTTGATTTGTCATCTCCCCCTTAGCTCTAAAGCTAATTGCCACACCCCAAAGCTACCCTCACGACACAAACAAGGGATCTAGGATCACGAGTGACCCCAAGATGACCCTATTGGCATATCATAAGCATACTAAAGATAAACTGAATAAAAAAATATTGTGCGGAAGCTAATCATGAGATAATCTAAAGTTATGGGGAATACCCATACTAAATCTGAATATATAAGTACTGAGATGTTAACAACAACTCAAAAGTCAAACTTTAATTATAAAGATGATTCCAACTATGTCTGAAAAAAACCACTAACTTACTAGAAGTGTTGGGACATGCCCCAACTAAATCTAGAAAAATTGAAACTAAAACTAAAAGCAAAGGAAGATAATCATGTCAATCGTCATCGAAGAATAAGGACTCACCATTGATGCTGCTGAACTGAATATCAGGAACCGATCTATGTATCATATGGAAGCTAAGAACCTAAACCTACATCACCAGAAAGATGTAGCGCAGAGTATGTGTCAGTACTTGAAAGGTACTGAGCATGCATGATAGAGCAAAGCTAAAGAATAACATAACTGAACCAAAGCATACTATCTTAGCAATGATTATAGATAAGCATGATACTAAACTGAGAATACTGAAGATGAACTAACTGAATGGAATGATCAGATTTATAACATGCTGAGACTGAAATCTAACTGTAACTGAGAACATGGTCAATGCAATAGAATATGACTGTAAGGGAGCTACTAATAACTGACATAAAACCACATGAGGTAAATGTGGAGTCCGATGTATACGCCATATCGAGAGGACCCAATATACCCTGTAAGAGATATAGAGGCATGACTGATGTGATCAGTAAAATGCTACAGAGGGGACTTACAACCTACGGGGCACGTAGTTCTGGGACTTGAAGGTGAATGGCCCTAGTCCACTCGGTATTAAGCTACTCCCTATTGATTATGAAATTAATAATTTATGACTACATTTCTGTAATACTGGATAGTTCAAAATACTGACATACAAACTCTGAGACTGTAACAATTATGACTGATAATGTGACATTCGTAAAACTAAAGTGTGTGTATATATGAATAATATGTCCTAGCATGTATAATTCATGAACTAAACGAATATATAAAACTAGGGTTCTGAATATCATACGAGAAACTAAGAAAAAATATGATAAATCTGATTTGGATCATTCTAACAGCTAAAACCCAACAATTTCTAACATTCAAAAAACCCTAGGTCTAGATAATATTAAAGGAATCAAGATTTTGACTGAAATCTAGGGACCTAATGGGTGAAAGGAACCCACTAGGGAAATACCACATACCTGGTGATGAATTCCACAGGGAAATCTTTCGATTTTGGGACAGAAACTGATGAAAACTTGTTGTGTTCTTGGAGCTAGGGCTGGTCGACTTCTCTTATGCTTTTTGCTCTAACTTTCTCTTGACTTAGGTGAATAATATATTAGGTTAGGTTCTAATTTTTTTACTACGCTAAAATTGACCAAAATCACATAGTTTTGGGGTTAAACAACATAGTTTAGGTGTCTAGCGCATATGAGAAAGACCAAACGACCCTCGACTTAAGGAACTGATGGGCTGACCACGGCCCCTATAACGGGCCACCAAAGGGACCACAAATTGTGGAGTCGGTCGTGGTCCTTGCTCCAATAGCTACTGGTTCTGGAGTCCTCAACCACGAGGCCTACCATGGCCTGTGTGAAGGTGCACGGACCGTAAAGGTCGACATGATCCTACACTTGGGTAGGTGGCCTATTGGCTCAGGTCTACGGAACCTCCCACGATTGTCATCAAGACCACGGCCCGTGAAGGGCTCCGTACTCTGATGTCAGGCCTTAGGGATTCTTACTCCCCACCACGGGTGCCTACACGGCCTGTGAGGTGGTCTACAACCTGTGAAGGGTCTTGTGTCCCACCTATGTTGGAGGGTACTGAAGTCCACAGGAAGATCAACGGACCGTGGACCATATCACTGAACCCTATCGTAGTTCACTGGTTTAGGTGTTTTCTACTGCATTTTCTAAGTCTGAGTTCCGAGGTGTTACACTGACACTTGAAAGTTATGGACTTATTCAATCATCTCTAAACTGGTCTACATCCTTTTTACTCTAATACTCAGGAGAAGCTTATCTCATGACTTTCGAACTCTCCATAAGCAGGTACTAAGACCTCTTTCTAAGGTGTTTCTCTTAACCTCTTCTAATTACATACCCTTTCGGTACACCTCTTAATGCTCTTGTTACTCTTGTGACTTAGCCACACTTAACTGCCCTCATTTAAATGCTAGTGTCTCTAACTTGTACCACTCATATCGATTGTAGCTAATCACCTCAATTCCTCACTTACTCTATTTTACGTCTTCTCGATCAAATCTCAATACTAACATCATCACCCTCATAATTCCATTCTTTTGATCATGACACTAATCTCAAATTCAAGCTTAATGTTTAATACTAAACCTGAATATGAATATGATTGCTCGCCTACTATACTAACTCACCACTACTATGCACAATTTAAGAAACACTCGTCCACTAGGACCTTATGACAAGTAGTAAATCCTTACCTCTCAACTAGTTCTATCATCCTCTTAATACCATAAGGTTTCCCCCTTCAAAGTTCATAAGCCTAGCTTGGGTCTATCACCTCATGAATACTCGCCAATCTGATTCTAGACATACACTTACTCTTCTTTAACTTGATGACACATCGACATCAACTGTATTCCGGTTAACAATACACTCTAATTTATCTTGACTAGTAACTATTCCTATTCCTTCTATCATGAACTCTCTACAACATTATTACTCATAAGGAAACTCATCACTTTTAACTGATTGGGTACACGATTTCAATAACATAATATGCCCCATCACTATATCCTTTCCTTAAATTACTGAACCTCTACATACCTTCCTCTAACTCTTCGCAGTTTCACTACAACTTCTTATTATCTGGTTACTTAGGCTACCTGTTTGGGTGAAAATCTACCCAAGCTCTAAACATAGATACTCATAAGTTTCTTAGCTGAAACAAGGGTTAGGGAAAAGAGTACAACTCGCTTTTAGCTCAAACGCACGATTCATATGAATATGAAGGTATTACTCTAAAACTCAACACTTAACTCACTCATGAGCTTCTCTCAAGCCCTTCTGGAGTCTCATGACTTCCTCAATACTTTTGCTAATAATAACTTATCCATAAGGATCTTGAGCTTTACTTTTCAACCACCTCTAGTATGAGGGGTAGTCGAATGAATCTGAGAAACACACGAGTATGAATAAATCTGTATGACATAGCTCTATTGAACGATTAATAGTATGAAAGATGGGAAACTTTTCTTAAATGTCTGAAGTCCCTCATTTGGAGAAGTGGGGCCCTCACAAACATATAAAACATCCTACTTGACAAGGCTTAATAGACACCCTAGGACACTTGAAATTTATACTCTGATACCAAGTTTGTCACGACTGAGCCTACACCCTGGACCTGGCCAGCACTCAAGAACTATTGTTGGTCCCCAAGTGAACCCTCATTCTAGCTGACTATAAGCAGAAGACCAACTCAAGCATACAAAGCTTAAAAACTAAATAAAAATAATATATTCAACTCGCCATAAAATAGGCAACTTAAGACTTTAAAATATTTAACAGAATAAATAAATAGACTTCGAAAACTCTACTGTCTATCTATGAAGCCTCTACTATTACAAAAGGATATCGAGACAAGACCCACGCCATCTCAAAAGTACTAACTATAAGATAAAGGTCAAGTACTTCGGAATATAAGAAGGCTTACCAAAGTTGACTGGAACATCCCTGACCTCAAAAAAATGCATGTTGATGATCCTGAATACATTACTTTGCATCATGAAAAGATGCAGACGAAATGGCTCAGTACATGGAATGTACGAGCATGTAAGGGGAATTCTAGAGCAACATAAGCTTTAACTGGTGGAAAAGAAACATACTTACCTCTTCTCAACTCACTCAACTCAACTCAAAGAAACATAGTTCACCTCAACTCATAGGAAATAGGACTCAACTCAATGATAAGGTATTCAACGTAGTGAAATAAGGCTCAACTCAATAATAAGATATTAAACTAAGTGAAATAAGGCTCAACTCATTAATAAGATACTCAACTCTGGGTAATCAACTATGGATACTCAACTGTGGATACTCAACTCAATATAAAGCAACAATACAGATGAAATATATAGAAAGCTTAAAACAGAAGAAAGCAACTCAATGTATTAAAAATTCAATAATTACTCAGTTTGTATGCAAGGATACAATATAAACTTTGTTTGTATATGAAAATACAAAATAAATTTTGTGTATATAAGAACACAAAATATCTCTGTGAGAGTTTCTCTAACTAACAACCATCATTATGAGCTTTGTAATGATACAACTCTTGACTCACACTGCAAGGGCCGTTCTATACCTTGTCGGGGTATAGAAACTAACTACTAGGTGGATCCACTTGTCTATGCTAAAAAGCATTAAGGAATCATCTAAAAAGTATGACCCTTTTCTACCCATGTTGGTTACACAGTTTATAGAGACTTTGAATTATCTAAACTCAAACTCATCCCCAAATCGTTGCTTAATCCTACTCCCAAAATGTAACTAGCTCATATGTTTAAAAGCATAACTCTTTCTGTGGTTTGAGACAATTACTCAAAAACTAGCTCAAAGGATCTCTTGGAAATCGGTGTTTCGTCTATTGCTTAAATGTGAAAACATTTACTCTTTGGTAATACTAAGTTCCCATATACTCTTTTGAAGAAAAAAAGAACGTCACTTTTACCCTTACTCAACTCAGTGCTCAAGTCTTTAAAATAAGTTTTAAAACAATTTGTAAAAAGACTTCTTAAAATAGGGTCATGCCGAATTATGGACGTGAACAACCAAATACAAGGATTTCAATAACCATAGATAGAACTCAATACTCAGAACTCAAGAACTTCGATGATACTACTCATATCAAGAATTCTCGACTTTGAGGATTCATGCAGAATTATGAGCATGAATTACTAAACTCAAGGACTCAATAATAATTTTAATCTCAAGACTGCTCTACTTATATGGTTCATGCCGAGTTATGGGCAAGAACTACACAACTCAAGGACTTCATTGGTAACATGTAATAGACCCATTATTATGAATATAATCTCAAAAGGATTATGAACTCAATACTAAAAACTTAGAAGTTGAAGACACTATTCCTCTTAAAGATACTAAAATTTTGGAGTTCATGTGGAATTAATGGGCATGAACGACTCTACTAGAGTGTCTCCACAAAAAGATGGAACTCATGTATACCACTCTTCTCATTCTGATACTTACATTCTCAAAACTTAGTTTAAATCCATTGTTTGTCTCAAAGGACTTACATTTGAACTCAAAAATTTCTTGAACTCTACCCTTAACTCTCTCTTGAATGTGAATTATTAATTCAAGAGTTATGGTTCATGATACGAAGGATCTCGTGATGATAAAGTAGACTCATGAATACATTCTCCTTATTCTCATACTCACTTGCTCGAGTCTTGAAATAAGTTATTAGAAATTGTAGAAGACTCCTCCAAAAAACTCTAAGGCACTTTCTCAAAATGTTCGGAAGAACTCTCAAAACTTACTTCTTAACTCTACCTTGAATTTGAATTATTAATTCAAGTTTATGATTTGTGATAGGAAAGATATCATGATGATTAAAAGTATTATAGATAGTTTATTATGAGAAACGGTTGAAAAACACTGTCTGGGGAGCAAGTCCGCGACGCGAAGATGCACTTTAATATTTGGTCGCTAAATAAATTTTGAGAAAGTGGGGTCCACGATCTCTCTGCGATATAGAGAGGAAAGTTGACTCTGAAGGAACTTTTCCGCGACGCGGACCTGGTACTTTTTTTTGTCCCACTTTTGCTTCCTTGTTTTCTTACCCCAATTCGCCTAGATTCGATTCTTTTTCTCTATTTCACTTTAGATTCAGATACCCAACACATGTACAGAAGAATCTAATCAACCACAACTCTAAAGAATTTCACGACCCATGTCGTCATGATTGGCACCCACACTAACCCTCCTGTGGGAGAACCACTACTACAACCCAAACTAAATAACTCAACCAAACACTAAGGCATTTAAATATAGGGAAGCATGTGTTTAAATGCAGAAATTAGGTAGAGTTCTTATAAACTACAAAGGTTTAAATAAATTTGCCAAACTAATGCGGAACAACAACCCTTAGAA
The DNA here is from genome assembly GCF_000226075.1 of Solanum tuberosum. Taxonomy (NCBI): domain Eukaryota; kingdom Viridiplantae; phylum Streptophyta; class Magnoliopsida; order Solanales; family Solanaceae; genus Solanum; species Solanum tuberosum. The sequence goes on along the minus strand of NW_006239611.1, from coordinate 178,394 downwards.
CCTGAAAGTTATTGTACCAAAACTCTACTAACGACAAGTCTAAGAACAAGGGGTACAACCCCGAAACTAAACAAACACCTTAAACAAATAGTGTGAGTCCGAAAAGAGTTGACTTAAATAAGAAAGATCCATGGCAACCTGAAATAATCGGCTCACCCTTGAATCTAATCAGGCTCAATAGTCACCTAGCTGAGGTCTATCAATAGCCGCCTGAAGATGCCTTGTACTCAACAAAGAACAACCAAGTGCAGTATCATTACCCAACACTGGTAGGATCACACGGCTATTCCTGTAAGCACAACATATATTGGAATTACAACAACGTAAACACATACATGCACAGAATCAATGGTTTTCTTGAGTAAAGCACGATTCCACGTTCTGAATAACAAGTAGATATAACAAATCAATGGTTCTCTCATGGAACCCAATTCAATGGTCCTCTCATGGAACCCATACCCAAACTATTAGTGTGCCGGATCATGACACTCGTTCCAACGTTTATGCCGGTACGTGGCAATCGATCCCAGTTAGTGTGTCGGTTCTTGATACCCTCTCTATTCAACAAACCACAATCACAATCACAATGTATATTTTAACAATGATACAACAAAAGGTGATTCATAGTGTGTAGTTTTTCGTTCATAAGCCCCGCCCGAAGGCGGGAATCTCTTTTACATTAGGTGTGATCAATAGTCTACATTCACACACATGCATGCATTACAATGAAGCAAATACTAACATACATCACGCAAAACATGAAATCACAACTATCACCTACCTCGAGTCCAAGCTTGAATCGCCTAAGGCACTTGAATCTTCCCTTTCCGGATTTTTTCCGCTTGTTCTAGGTCTACAAACAATTAATATACGCAAGGATCACCAAACAAAACCCAATTACCTGGATCATATTCAATAATATCAACCCACAGGTCAAACCCTTGTTCCCATACCTAGATTAGGTCTTATTCCCCCATAATTCTCATATCAAAACACTCCCTCATCGATAATTACCCAAGAAACTATCAAGAATGGTGAAAGACTATCAAAAACCTTACCTTTAGCCTCAAGAATGGTGAAAAACTATCAAGAACACATGGGGTCGTTCCTTAGCTCTCAAAGTTGAAAAGTGTAGAATAAAACGTTTTGGGGTTTTATTTCTGACTTAAGTCGTGTCTGTCCTGCCACATCGATTCTCACCCCGCTTCAGCGGCCCCGCCAAGGCAGGAATAAATCCACCACAACGGTTTGCACAGAAACAGTGAGCAAATTTATGAATTCCAAACCCCTATTTCACAATACACCTTCATCCCATGACACTCAGAAAATACCCATTCATGCTAAGATCAATTTCGAGAGTTCTACTCACCCGAATTCAATTTCGTAAAGTCGTACGGTTTCCTTCATATCTTAGCTATCTACTTATGTCATCACATTCATTACTAAATCTCTCATACAATACCAGATTTCCCTAGACCTCACTGACTCAGATTTCATCCAAATCTAGACTAGGCTAGGAATTTTCAAGTTACTACTCAAAAGTTTTCTAGGCCCAATTATTTCCCTATTGGCTTTTCTATAATGATGGGATCATGTCATTACAATAGATACCAATTTACCCATCACTCATCCCCGTGTGATCAACTAGGAAAGACTTGCTAAAGTCACGGTAGAGTAGTATATGAATCGTCGAATAGCTGGGGATAGTTATCTCGCATTCCCTTTTTGGTTTCCCAAGTAGCTTCCTTAACTGGACGATACTTCCATTGAACTTTCACAGACTTAATCTTCTTGATCCTCATACCAACCAATTGAATACCTACACATCCTCCCATACCATGCCTTAATGAAGTGATCTCAATACTCGAGTGATAATTATTGTTGTATGTACACTTAACTAACAACAAAGGTTTTCCCAATAACAACAAAAGTTGATCGTACACATTTCTGCAACATGTTATCAACGACTTTGACACAAACATCAGGACGAATCCTCTCATATAACCATGTTAAAATCCTAAATCAAAACTCACCACAATTAGAGATGAACCCGAACAACCAACACACACTCATAATACCTAAACAATCATAGTTCTTATTAACATCTCCATCTCACAACCCAAATTCCCTTGAGCTTAAGTTATAAAAATTTGATCTTCATAAATCAGATACTCATTGAGGGATATGTCCAAGGGTACAAACCCTCCAACAACACTATGTAAATGCTAGATTTAGTAATTGTAGATTGCCTCCTAAGAATAGTAGAATTGGACCCAATGATCCCCACATTCAACACGCATAATCGATACATGACCTCGATGACAAGATGAAAATTAAGATTGTCGGACAATCCTAAATACGTATGGTAGCTCTTCTATAAATTCTTATCAGCAAGTGGTACTTCTCGAACCACTAAAATATTTTAACAACTCCAAGACAACAACAAATATGTCATTTGAAATAACCAAATCTTCCCAATCTTACCACTCAACTAAGAGAACATTGTAGGATTAGTACACCTGATCCATAACTAGGGATTCACTCACAAAAGTGAAAACACACGTGAGCATAGCTAGTGCATCATACTCACAACCATGTACAAAATGAAATAGATGGTCACATAAGAATTTATTGAATAACACTAAAGGTTTTCCTTTGAAGAGTCAATAACAGGCATTTCCATTCCCTTGACTCCACATACTCTTCACATCATTCCACTAAAGCCCACATTCTCAATACTAACAACCATCATGAACACTCCAACCATTTACCTTACTCTAAACCAACACTTTTAAATGAAAACCTTTCTTAGGTACTTAGCAATCAATAGTAATAAACTTTATGACTCAACCCAGGGGTAAGTCCTTTTCAATGCTCAATACCGGATACAATTGATTATTTCTCACATTACCAGTTCATACCTTGACAAAATATTTCACCACGAATGTAAACTTACAATGAAAAATCTGAATTATAAATTCAACCGTATAACACAATCCCCTTATCTATGAACATTAGCTTGTACCTTGAACATTCTTATGAATTCATGGATCTTCGCTTATCATTGATCGCATCTCCATCGATCTTACAATGTCTTTCACTAAAATTTCAATCATACTCATTACTAAACTTAGAAACGAAAACCAAGAACCTATCATCACACTCGAGCTAATGTCTGTACACTCCTTTCTCAAGTCTTTTCCAATAGTTTGAACCAATCTAACGATTAGTGACACTATTTCCATAGCCACAACAAAATGAATGAAATCACGCGTCTCCGAACCCAATTATCTAACCCCCTTAAGATATCTCTTTAGCATTTGCCATCAAATAAAATATTCTTGCTCTCGCCTCTCTCTAAAGGGTGTACTATATCCCACTATTTTTCTTCGTTATGACTCTAGCTCTTTAAAATTTATTCGAGTGGTGTCCCACCATCTCTTAAAATTTTCCATACAACCATGTTACTCACCAAATATTAGAAAACCACAACCTTAGATACTCGTAAGTTGTAACTATTGTACAAATTGTGCTTAGCCAACAATCTCATTATATATTTGCATCCCATCACAAAATCTTATTACCATTATGCTCAGTCAGCCCTAACTATCACTACGAAGCCAACCTTTTCATCAACATCACACCTCAAACTCACGTATACTCTTCAACTTCAAATGACTAACCCAATTTATACGCACTTTCTTACTAACATCTTCAATTGCCTTCACCCAAGTATACTACATGAAACTTTCTTTATCCATAAGCCTGTCATTCTGGAATTAAACCACTCCCTTATGGCTGAAGATAAAATCACCAGTGCTCATATTACCACACTTCTTCTTAACAAACAAGACAGGAGCACCCCACGGGGGAGCACTAGGATGGATGAAACCTTTATCAAGAAGCTCTTGGATTTGAGCCTCAAGCTCTCTCAATTATGCCAGAGCAATACGATAAGGAGAAATGGAGATGGGGTGAGTACCAGTCTCCAAGTCAATGCAGAAATCTATATCTCTATCCGGAGGCTTACCAGACAAATAAGTAGGAAACACTTCTCTAAATTCTGACACCACAAGAAATAGACTATATAGAGGGAGACTCAACCTCAACATCCGGAATTTGAGCCAATTACGCCAAACAACCCTACTCCACCAGCTTCCTAGCCCGCTCAAAAGATATGATCTTAGCTGGCTTAGGCTGGTACACCTATTTCCACTCTAACCTTTCCCTACCCGGGATCTCTAGAGTAACCGACTTAGTATTAAAATTAAGCCCGATATAATAGGGGGACAACCAAGTCATGCCTAAGATTATTTCAAGTCAGTCATATCCAGAATAACCAAATCAACCCAAATCTGAAAATCCATAAACACAACAGGACAACACGATATACATGGGTGACTATGACTAACTTTTCAACTAGGGTAGAAACATGGATGGGGGCATCAAGTATATCACAATTCATATCAAACTATGAGGTAAATCGCACGGATACATAAGAATAAGTAGAACCCAAATCAAACAACACATTAGCCATCTGGTCACAAGCAATAATAATACTTGTGATCACTGCATAGGACCCTCATCATTGGTCTTGCTCAAAAAGGCATAAAACTGAGCCTTGTCATCTTGACGAGCAACCTCCTTGCCTGGATGCATTCCTCCTCTACCTGCATTATCGTTTCCCCGACCTTTACGGCCTCGCTAACTTCCTTTTCATATGCTCATGTTCTCCAAAATTTTAACACATTTAATAACTTAACCAAGTAAACATCGCTGCTATTGGAGTAGTCGTATCCTTACCCTTCTTGATATATAATCAATCCATCAAATTGCAGTATAGCTTCTAACCTCAATTGACATAACTTAATTTCATCATTCGCTAAACTACCCATGACAATAATACTAAATGCATTTCCAAAGTAATGGTGTTCATTATCTAGTTATCTCTTACCAAACATTTTGAATGTTGTCACCTATGACTTGAATCTGTAAATCTTACCTTAATCATTCACAAGCGATGATAGTAGCTAGCGAGCCCAACAAAACTCTTAATTTCAGTCACAGAACTAGGTCGGACCCAATTCTTGATTGTTTCAATCTTTTGGGGATCTCCAATTACCCCTTCCCTTGAAATTACTTGCCCCAAAAAGGCAATCGAATTCAACAAAAATTCACACTTGGAGAATTTTGCATACAACATTTGCTTCCCAAGAACTCACAGAACAATATGAAGATGGTTGGCATGATCTTCCTCACTTTTCGAGTAAACCAAAATGTTATCAATAAATACTATAACAAACGAATCAAGAAATGGTTTGAACACACCATTCATTAAACTCATGAAAGCTGCAGGTGCATTGGTCAATCCAGACGACATAACTAGAAATTTGTAGGGCCCATAGCGGGTCCTAAACGCCGTCTTGGGCACATCCTCAGGCCTAATCTTTAACTGATGATGGCCAAATCTTAGGTCAATCTTAGAGAAAACTGATGCACCTTGCAACTTGTCAAAATATCACCTATCCGAGGCAGTGGATACTTGTTCCGAAAGGTTACCCTATTCAACTGGTAGTAGCCTATACCCATCCTCTCTTGGTAGTGATGGTGTTACCACTTTGTTGCTCTAGTTCGAACTATAGAGTGAAAAAGGAAACATACCAATTTGTGTTACTCAGATACCAATTGGATTCAAGTCATAGCACGAATGAGTAAAAAGAAGTGAGATTTTCCTAAAGTCGTACAGCCTCTCGGAGAAAAGTAAGGACGTCTTCGCATCGTTCCACAAGACGCTACTAGACTCATTTTGGTACAATGAGATGAACAAACCTAGGGCTTTGATACCAACTTTGTCACGACCCAGACCATCGTGATTGGTACCAACACGAACCCTTCGGTGGGAGAACCACTACTACAACCCAAACTAAACAACTTAACCAAAAACTAAGGCATTTAAAGATACCGAAGTAGGTTTAAATGTAGATATTATATAGAGTTCCTCTAAACTCCAAAGGTTTAAATAAACTAGCCAAACTAATGCGGAAGAACAACCCCTAGAACCTGAAAGTGATTATATCAAATCTTTGTTAACGATAAGTCTAAGAACAAGGGGTACAACCCTGAAACTAAACAATCACCTTAAACAAATACTCTGATTCTGAAAAGATTTGACTTACACAAGAAAGATCCATGGCAGCTGAAAGAACTGGCTCACCCTTGAATCCGATTACGCTCAATAGTCACCTAGTTGAGGTCTATCAATAGATGCCATAGATGCCTGAAGATGCCCTGTACACAACAAAGAACAAGCAAGTGCAATATTAGTACACAACCACAGTGTACTGGTAGGATCACGCGACTATTCTAGTAAGCACAACATATATCAGAATTACAATAAGGTAAACACATACAAGCACAAAATATACATATATACACATCGATAATCTTTTCAGGAGCAATTCACGATTCCAAATTCTCAATAACAAGTAGATATAACAAAAAAATGGTTCTCTCCTGGAACCCAATTCAATGGTCCTCTCATGGAACCCATACCCAAACTGTTACTGTGCCGGATCTTGACACCTGTTCCAATGTTTATGTCGGTACGTGGAAACCGATACCAGTTAGTTTGTCAGATCGTGACGCTCGTTGCAATATTTATGCCGGTACGTGGCAACCGATCCCAATTAGTTTGTCGGATCGTGACACCTGCTCTATTCAACAAACCACAATCACAATCAAAATGTGTATTCTTAGAATCATATAAAAAGAGGTGATTCATGGCATGTAGTTTTTCATTCATACTTATTTATGTTAGGTGTAATCAATAGGCTTCATTCACATACATGCATGCATTACAGTGAAGCAATTACAAACATACATTACACAAAAACATAAAATCACAACTATCACCTACCGCGAGTCCAAGCTTGAATCCCCTAAGGTACTTGAATCTTCCTTTTCCAGATTCTTTTTGCTTGTTCTAGGTTTACAAACAATTAATATACGCAAGGATCAACAAACAAGACCCAATTACCTAGATCATAATCAATAATATTAAACCACAGATCAAACCCTTGATCCCTATCATAGATTAGGGCTTTTTCCGCCATAATTCCCATATCAAGACCCTTCCCCATCGATAATTACCCAAGAAACTAAGTTCTACGGATCAAAACAAGGATTCGCGGAGTAAAATCCTTACATTTAGCCTCTAGAATGGTGAAAACCATCAGGAACAAAGTTGTCATCGTTCCCTAGCTCTTAAAGTAAAAAAGTGCAGAATAAAACATTTTTGGGGTTTTATTTCCGACTTAAGTGGCATCTGTCCCACCACAGCGGTCCTCACCCTGCTACAGCGGCCCTGCCCTGGCGGGAATAATTTTTCCACAATGGATTGCACTGAAACAATGAGCAAATTTAAGAATTCCGAACCCCCATTTCACAACACACCTTCATCCCATTACACTCAGAAAATACCCATTCACACTAAGATCAGTTTTGGGAGTTCGACTCACCCATATTTAATTCCATAAAGTCGTATGGTTTCCTTAATGTCTTAGATATCTACTCATGTCATCACATTCATTACTAAATCTCTCATTCAATACCAGATTTCCATAGATCTCACTGACTTTGATTTCGTCCAAATCTGGACTAGGCGAGAATTCCCAAGTTACTACTCAAAACTTTTCTGGTCCCAATTATTTCCCCACTGGCTTTTCTATAATGACGGGATCAGGTCATTTAAAAGAACAAAAACTAATTTCAAGAACACAATTCAAGAACATAAAACCTTCAACTTTCTAGAACAAATTTAACACTGAAATTAACACGAGTGACGCGTGGATGAACAAACACAACACTGTGGAAGCTTACATACCTCTCAGGCATCCAACCTATGGCAAGGATCTGCAAGAAAACTCAAGAACTTTGATGAACGCCTTGATCTTTTCCTCTTTTTTCCTCTTTTCTTTTTTTTCTCTTCTTGAACTCTCAACTAACACCCTAGACGTATATTAGGATTATAAAACTTAACCTAATTAGATTAGACCCCTAAACCTTACTAAAAATGAATTAAGTCTGATTGGGTAAGAAAAATACCAAAATACCCCTCATATTTTCGAGTAACTTTCCTTAATTGAACAACCTGACTTTAAAAAGACATATCTCACTCATCCAACCTCGAAACATAGCAAACTTGGCGGCGTTGGAAAGATAATTCAAGGACATTTCATTGATTTCTTATGGGCCACCTAACTCATCATGTACTGAAAGCTATACATTTAAAGTTGACCAAAAACTTAGAAGAACTTAGGAATGACTTGAATGAATTCTCTTTAGTTCTTCTTGGAACTCAGGGTGCTACATCTAGTGACCTTAACACTCAAGAAATTTTAAATTCCTTGGTAAAATCCTATTCACAACAAAGGATAGTTTGAGTCTTAGCTCAATTTTTTTTGGGTATTACAATGCTCTATAGTTAAGGGATTGAAAACATATTAACACTTAATTCTCTCAAACTCAAAGAGAATCTGACCATTACATTAGCCCAAAATCTCTACACCAAAACATAACGTCGTCGTATATTGAGTGATAGGGTTAAAGGAGATTTTTGGGAATTGTTTTATTAATCTCCCATCATGTACTAAATAGATGAGTTGTGTAGAAGTGACCTTTTGGCGTTGGAACAATGTTTTGGAAAATTCAAGATGAGATATCCTACCTTTAAAATTATTGGATAGAGGTTTACATTGAACAACAAACTTCAAGGGCCAGCGGGAGATCACCTTCATAACTATATCATCTGGCATTTTTACACTCTCTGATAGACCACTCTGTTCCTCTGTTGTGTTGTCGTTTCTCATGCCCTTAATTCTTTCTATTCTCTTTTTAGAATCTTTTAAGGAAGACAACAAATGTTTTTCCCTAAAACAAGTTGGTGTTAAATAGTATAAAACTTTATTAGGGTAATCTCTGAAGTGATTATATAGATTATGCTGAACAATCAATGAACTAGATATGTGGACCTATAATAAATTATTTTCATTAAAAAAACAAAACAACAAATAATATATATTGTTCAAATTAATTAAATCCCACTTAAGATTATAAGTGTGTTTAACCAATTCGTGAATTTTGATTATTTAAGGATATGAAACTTCAAGTCCATATAAGGAGACTATTAGTTAATTCCCAGACAAATGTGGAACTCTAACACCCACCTTCACGCCCAAGTCTAGGCCGAATTGCAGTATGTATCGAAAGTCCAAATTGACATGACTCTGATACCATGTAAATATATGGCATTTCAACACAAAAAATAGCTCATGAGGGGAGGATTATTACTTAAGTCCATACAAGGTTCATCATCATTTGGGCTCCCAGTCCACGCTGAAGTTGGGTGTATCGTGAAATGGGCATTAAAGTTGGTTAGAGTACCACATTGATTGGGAAACGAAATTGTTAGGTTGAGTGGATTTGAGAAATCCTTCTCTCATGATATAGATTTTGAGGTTAAGTTAGACCAAAGTACCATATCTTTACATGGTATCAGAGTCAAGTTCATCCCCATTCGGGCTCCCATTTGAGGGTGAATATACGGTGTGTTAGAGTCAGTTATAAGAATCTCACATTGGTTGGGGATTCGACTGGTGGTTTGCTTATATGATTTGGACATTCCTTCATTCATGAGCTAGCTTTTGAGTTGAGTTAGGTCTGTGTTATATCTTTACATTTTATTTAAACTATATAAAAAAACTTATTTATACTGTGTCTTATTTGATATATTTATAATGTACCATACATTGAATGCAATAACAATAACCCAATTATTGCTAAATGTTCAGTGGGAGCTTGAAGCGAGAGACTTGGAAAAGGAGACCACATTGAAGTAAGATGTAACTTGAAACTATGTCATGTAGTTTGAGCAATCATAACTGATCTCTATTGTTTCTAAAAGTAAAATCTATTACCACTAAATATATTTTTTGTTGTATTAACTTGAACTACTGCAACCTAGCTCCTCCACAGACCTGCTAAAAACCTAGTCTTCTTTAATTTTTGTCGGTCATCAAAACATGATTTCATCTCAATTCAACACAATTACTTTTGGTTCTATATGGAGAAAAAGGGTAATAGATATATCATTCGAAGGTAATCCCTCGAGTTAGCTATGTAGAATATACAAATATGACAGTATTATGCTGGCTAGAAAAAAGGAAAATGCTTCTTCTAAATCAACAAGGAGAAGTATAAGCAGAATATTGAGAGTAATAAGCCTCTGAAATTTAGAGTACCATATCATGTTATGAAATAGGAACATATATATACTCGTAAACTTGCCTGCAAATTTCATTTTAATAGAGTAACTATGTCTTGTTCCAATTGAGCATCTGAAAACATTGGAACAAAATAAAAACATAACATATGACGATGTTTGATTGACAAAGACATTGTTAAGAAAAATTTTAACCTTAGCTTTCTCTCTCTGGTGTGCTTGAGTTGACTTACAAGAAATTATATCTAATATTTAAACAGTTCCATGTTAATTGTTAAGTGGAAGTCTCCTATTTTTATTTGAAAAAAGAAAAGGTTCAATCAAATAGTGTCAAGCAAATTTTAAATGGAAGATTCCCAAAACAACTTGACCTGGCAATGCTACAATCTTTCATCTATTGGAATTCATCACTTGAAATGTGCAAAAAATAAATGAAGAAGTTTTTCTTCAAAATGCAGAAATCATGTCTACTAAAATATTTAACAATGTCCTCAAACTCCTACAAATAACCATGTCTATCACCTCTTCTTCTGCTCCTCCGACTGCTTCCTCTTCTTCTAATGATTCGCTTCTTGGATGGAAATACCTTAACAAAGTTATACACAAAATTTGAGAAGAATTAGAAATGATTTAACTTGTTGGCTCAGTTTAGATGTTTTAAACAAAAAAATTGAAAGGAATCTCCAATCTTGACTTTTAGTCTCATTTAAGACACCACAAGAACTAAAACACAAAATGGAACTGAAACTAATTGGTACCTTTAATGATAAATCTTGTGATGTCATCTAAGTTTTTGCAGCAATATAAGCCTGAATAGCAGTCGTTACATTATAGGAGGACGTCTTATGGACACAAGGTAACGTTGGATGAAGGCAATACATGAGATAATTGACTATCTCTAGCACTGCGGCATTTTCGTACCCATTGATATTAGTTTTATACTTGTATAGATATTGATAATGTGCTTAGTAACATTCTACCAGAAAAGACACTTGTTAGTTGTTGATCCAGACTCGAAAGCAAATAAAAATGCCTCCAGACCTAAAACAAAGTTGTCCAAAGTATGGGAAACCCTCCAACGGTTGCTTGCACTGTTTTAAATAGCAAGGACTGTGTACTTTCTGAAAATGTATATCTTCAAGGAAAGTAAACGTTGCACCCACCCTATATCTTCATCTGTCAAAATTTAACCGTAGCTTATATCATAGTGGTCAAGAAACTCAGGAAGGTCGATTAGTATGTGAAATTCAAAGAATAAGTTTGAAATTTTAACCAGCTTACTTATGGTCACCAATTTGTATTGATCTACATCTGTGTAATCAATCTGCATAGGGTGAAGCCGCCACAATATATCTTCCTGCAATTCCGTAATATATTTCTTCTGTTCTCTTGTCATTTGTTATGTTGAAATTTTGTTTCAATAAGGACTCCTATTTCAAAACCTATCCCCTCTCTTGTTGTATACATTTCTCCCATTTAGTAATGTATCATTTTCAATTATCAGATTACCAGAAGATGTATATATCCAAGTGCAATGAAAAAAATGAATTTTTGTAATTGGGAAAATCCGGGATTTTTGTAATTGGAGAAACTTATTGGATGTCATTAGACCAAAAGTATGAGATTTCTCCTCTTTATGACAGTTATCAAGTTAGAAACTCAAAATAATTTAAAGGAAAAAAATGAGAAAATTTGGAAATATCAAATATAATAGATATAATAAGGTTCTATAACTAAAATTTCGATAATTGCATTTTATAGCTCTAGTTCTATTTGCTATAGAGGCTACGGTAGGTATATTTCTGCCATTTTGTATATTTCTCTTGTGAATATACAAATAGGGTAAGTAAATACATATTATGTACTTTTCCATTTCGATTTTTTTTAGAATTCTATTTGTATATTTCACTTGTCAATATACAAACAAGATAATTTATTATGAAATTTTTCAAAAGCCCCAATTCAGATCAAACTTTCCAGCCCATTTAATATCAAAATCTGTTTTAAAAAAATAGCCCAAATCAGCCGAAAGCCTAATCTATTTTCTGAACCAGCAAATAAATCGTGTCGTTTCTCTATGGCTTGCTTTTGCAAACCAACACTAGTAATTTCAACAGATCACCAATTCTTTTTTGGTGCAATTTTTGTCTGAAAAAAATGAGACGTTGTCCTCTCTCTCTCCCTCCTTCATTCACGTCTCTCTTCTTTAATTCAGTCAACAAAAAGCCAAAATACTTTTGAAATCTCTTATGAAGAATCACAGACACAAATTTTTGAATTTGAACGTCTGTTTTTAAATCAAATCTGTCCCAAAACTGCAATCAGAAGAGCTCTAGTTCATCACTATAAATAGCAGGTCTTGCATTCATTTTTGAGGAATTGTTTTGCCCCCACACCACACCTGAAACCACTGCAAATTTGTGCTCATTTGATTTGTACTTAGTATTGGTGCTACAAAAGGTTGAAGAGAGTTGAAGGAGGAGATTCGAGTAGACATCGGACTCGCTCTTCAATGTCCTACAACAGGTTGAAGAGAGTATAAGGAGAAAATTCGAGTACACATTGGCCTCGCTCTTCACTCACCTACTGTGACATTTGACCTCTCCTTTTCTCTAATATTTTTTGTCTCCGTGACAAACTGTTATTCTTATCTTAAGAAAATAATGACTTGTCATTAACTTACTTACTTAGCTGTAATTATATATGACTACAAAATATACTTGGTTCTCGTTCGAGCTCTCTGTATAGATCTGAAGCCATATTCCTTTCACATTTGAGCTGTCATTCATTAAAGAAAAGGTTTCGTTTCGTTATTAAATCTTCCATTGAAAATAGTTAGTGGGTCCAAGTTAAATTTTTATTTAATGACTTTATATGATAAAATTTTGCAGCTCATGTATTCATAGGTAAAAGTATGGTTCAAAGAAATCGATTGTTGTTCTTGCTAAGTAAGAAATGTTATGTAGGTTACATTTTTTAAAAAAAATAGTGTAAGAAAAATCATGATCCTATGCATGCTCGGAAGATTCCTGTCTAATCTCTATGCGCAAAAAAAATATTGATTTTAAGCTCTTCTCCCAATCCATTTGATAGTAGAGTTTTATGTATAAGTGTCGTTCTTAATTATTTAGTGATGGCGGTGTAAAATGTGGAAGGATCATGGATTGAAATTTGGAGTATTAATTTTGTGCTTAAAAGACATGAAAAGTGGCTTGGCAGTTTTGAGTTTGGTTTAAAGTTGCCAATTATAGGAGAAATATCTTGATAGGCATTTGCACATTTTTCGTGTTTTGGATAGTATATTCGTTTTACGACTTTACTTAGCTCTATATTTGATTTATTCACTATCATTTAAAGTTGAATCGTCTTACTAATTTCCTTACTCTCTCTTTATTTACATGAATACTTCCAAAGCTAATTGGAGTCTTCATAAAAGTCTTCTACAAAGCACGAAGTCTCATATCAAGACTCATCACCATTGATATATTTGAAAGCGTTCATCCTCTCTTCCGCTTTGTGTCTACCGCTTCTCAAAAGCTCATGCAAAATGGACATGGCAAAGTAGCAAACTAATATGGAAAACTACTCCTTTCTCATTACTTTATTATGTTTGTGTCCGTGCTAATATTTTGACTTTATATGATACGACACTTATTTTCTCTTTGCCCTTTCTACTTTTTTAAGACTAGCTACTTTAGTCTTTAACAGATAAGGTATGTTAGGTCTCGTGGAATTTTCATTTTTTTTGCAAATCATTTTTAAAAATAGATAAGTACACCTTGATTAGATCCATTAAGTTTTTTTATGAAAAAATTGACTAAATCCCTTCAACGAAAAGCTTTTGGTTATGAAATGTCTAATGAACAAGGTTGGTTAAAAGTTTAAACCTATCAAAAAAGGGGGGACGTGAACTTTTACTAAAGATGGATAAGTTTTGAACTGCTTGGATAAACGTTTCCTTGATTTACTTTGGTTTTATTAATTTTTTGATTTGTTGCAAAATATGAGGGATTTTATTTTTAAGATACGTATCACAAATATTTTATCAAGTTTTTACAACATATTCCTTTTAAATTTGCTCTTTTTTTTAAAACTATTTAACCTAAGCTTTGGCTAGCTAATCATTTTTAATGGATTTTTAAAGTATGTATGTCTCCCCTTCAGGATAATTAGAAATTTTACCTATTATTCATAAGGTTAAACAATAATTTAAAGTTAACTTAGCAAAATAGGTGTCCTAATTCACTAATATGTTGTACATCGTTTGACCTCGAGTTAAAATGGGGTATAACATTAAGCATTTTATTATAAATAAGGCAAAGTATATGAAGAGATTGACAATGTATGACTTAAATAGTACCAGAAGCTCAAGGAGCATACAATAATTATAGCATGAATGTAGTTACAAAAAGTTATTATTAGAAATCAAAAGTGTTAAATTCATAAGTATAAGTTATTATTTAATAAGAGGGGTAAGTAATATTTTGTTATTAATAAATAGTAAAATTGTCAGCTATTTTTGAATGGACAGTTTCGTAAGACGACGAAGATAAAAGATTTAGTTTCTCTCTTTTAGCTTATTCATAACGGTAAAGATTGTCATATATCTTGATTATTTGTATTGATTTATTTCTTTATCCTTATTCATAACTTTCAAGATTGTCATTTGTCTTTGATTGATTGTATTGATTTTCTTTCTTGATCCTTATTCATGACGATAAAGATTGTCATTTAGTTTAATTAACATTGTTTTGATTTCTTTCCTGATCGGTATGCTCCACCCTCTTGTATAGATACCCTATTCATTATTAATAAAATCATCTCTTTTCCCAAGTATAAATGAATACAAATTGGTAACCATCAATATGTTGACTTAAGTTCCAACTAGTTCTACGAATTTCATGTCCTTTCATAAGAGCGATCTGATTTATGGCGTGAAATAAAACTGATTGGAGATACTTTAAACTGTTTGGTTTTTGGTAGTCCACATATTAATCGGTGTAATTTTTTATATTGTCACATAAGTGGCAATAGTGTTCTACCTTTTGATACAAAGAGAGTAGATGATATACTGATCGACTGTTTTTAGTTTATAGATCATTGTGTTAGCTTCAATCGATCTTAGTAACGGCGCACAAAGATCAATTAACTCAGGAAGGTCAATTAGTTTAGCCTATCCTCTCTTAGTATCAAAATCTAGAATACTACTATCACTTATCAGCCAATAATTGCGCCAATAAATAGGTGGATTACTGAAGGACATAGAGTTGAAAGTATTGCTTATCAGTTGGATTTCATGTCGAAAAAGGATCATGATGTAGAGGATCAAGATGTTGTGGGAATTATCAACACTATGCTACTTAGACCTGATATAAAAAATATACAACTAGCGGGACTCGATCATCAATAAGGTATATGATGAACAAGCTACTGTGCTTGAGAATCCAACAAATTTGTATGGGGAATATGGATTTAGAGGATTTAACCAGCAAAATGAATTGAACAGTACTCTAATTCATTCCTTGGATGGTTGTTGTTTAGTTTTCTTAATTCCTAATATATATAAGTGGGTGTAGAAATGCTTTGTTTATTATTTGTGTATGTTTAGATCTTTATTAATGCATCATTAATGTATTGTATTTCTATACAAATCATAGCTACAATTATCGTTAACCCCCCTGAAAAAAATAGAGAAGAGGATGTAGGGATTGATGACTATTTTAGAACTATGTTAAAGCAATACAAATTTTGCAATACATGTTTACACAAACTGTGTTCTGTCGGTGATCGGAGGATTGTCAAGTTGATATAAGGAGACAAAAAGATCCATCCCCACCGATGTGAGAAAAGAACCTGACAAGGGTATTTTATTCGTATTAAAAAAATATAGCCACTCCAATATATCTTATTCAGAATCAGTGAACTTACAGAGAAAAGATGGTGAGTTGACTCTTGATTAAAAAAAAAATTGGTTGATATGTCCTTACCTTGCACCCGAAGTTTGTGACTTTTTCAACATATGAATATTTTAATGCATATTATAAAGAAAAGATTAGGTGGATCAAGCACCAAAGTCAGAATCAATCTTGAAGAAAATTGCTAGCAAATTATTTTGTTGTCAATGTCATTGGCAGCTTGTTATATAATTGTGCATCTTATACCACACATTGGTGCTCCGAATCTCCAATACTAAAATCAACATTTCTGAGAGGTATCATCTTATGGTTGTTGTCATTTTCCAGAATGGAATTTCCATAGCGAGTTTTAACTTCCACGCCTTTCTGGCTATCCATACTATGTTTCATGTGTTTTTATTCTCATTTTCTCTCTAACATGTTGCATCAGCTGGCACAGAAACTGACAAACCTGCCTTTGATTCAAATCCCAAATAACTGAGGACCCACCCATCAAGAGTTTTCATCTCTTGGAATAATTTTATTCATTTCTGTCAGTGGACTGGAATAAAATGTGGCCTGAGACACGGAAGCGTCCTCTGTTTGAAATAGGTTTCGATTGATTGTATTGATCTCTTTCCTGGTCCTTTTTCATAACAGTAAAGTTTGTCATTTGTTTAGATTTATTTTATTGATTTTCTTTCTTGATCCTTATTCATAACTGTAAAGATGGTCATTTAGTTTAGTTAATAATTGTATTGATTCCTTTCCTAATCCTTTTGTTCCAATGTCTTGTATAAATACCCTATTCTTTATTTTAACAAAATCATTTCTTTGCCCGAATTTAAATCTATACAAATTGGTAACCATCAATATGTTGGCTGTAAATTCCAACCTGTTATATAATTTTCACCTACTTCTATCAGAACGATCTGAATTATTGCTTGAAATCCAACTAATTGAGGACACTTTTAACTAGTTTGTATGTGGTAGTCTACGTGTTTATTGGAGCAAATTTATAGTCTCATAAGTGAGAGTATTATGTTCTACCTTTTGATACAAAGAGAGTAGATGATATACTGATTGACAGTTTTGAGTTTATTGATCATTGTGTTCCCCTCTATGGTAAATTTGGATTGGTCTTGATTTATTCATAGTGATGTGCATGAAGATCAATAAACTCACAATGGTAAATAAGTATAACATCTTCTTTCTTTGTATGTAAAGCTAGAACTCTACTATCACAAATAAGCCAATAATTTTGCCAATAAATAGGTGGACTAAAGGACATAGAGTTGAAATTATTGCTTATCAGTTCGATTTCATGTCATAAAAAGGATCAGGCTGTAGAGGATATTATTGAAAAAAAAGATTAGGTGGATCAAGCACCAAATTCAGAATCAATCTTGAAGAAAATTCTAACAAAATATTTTTTTGTCAGTATGTCATTGTTTGCTTGTTTGTAATTGTGCGTATTTGTCAATTTTTTGACAATATACCATGCAGTAGCGCTCCAATACCAAAAGCAACATTTCAGAGAGGTATCATAGTTTGTTGTTTGACATTTTCTAAAATGGAAATTTTCGCATCAAGTTTTAACTTCCACACCTTTTGGCTATCCATACTATGTTTATATTCTCATATTCTCTCCAACATGATGCATCAACTGTTTTTCTTGGGAATGTAACCATCAAACTTGCCTTACTTTGATTCAAATCCTAAATAACTGAGGACTCATCAAGAGGTTTTGTCTCTTGGAATGATTCTGTTTATCTCTGTCAGTGGACTAGGGTAAAATGTGGTCTGAAACACAGAAGAGTCATCCGTTTGAATCTCAAAGAGCTGAGACTAGCAGGTACGATCTCAGGTTATCTTGGAAACCTCTCTTTGCAGAATTGAATTAACATAAAAAATTCCTCAACAACTAAGTAGGCTGTCAAGGCTTCAAAACATGAATTTGAGTTTTAACTATTTAGCAGGGGAAATTCCAGTTAGTCTATCACATTGTGTTAACCTCAAGATCGTTGTCCTGGAAGCCATACTCTTTTGGGAAAATTCCTAAGCAAGTTGTATATTTATTGAACTTAGTGAAACTGTATCTTAGAAATAACAACCTGATAGGAGACTTTCCATGTTCTATTAGAAATCTTACGTCTTTCGAAAAGTTGTATTTATCGTATAACAATATATAGGGACAAGTGCCAGCTTCTTTAGCTCAATTGACCAAGTTGAGGATCCTTGGATTGTTTGTAAATAGCTTATCCATGAGTTTCCTCCTCCATTGTACAATTTGTCATCCCTAGTAATCTCAGATCCAATTTATGCAACTAGTTCCCTGATCTCCAAATACTTTACTTGGCGAAATGTAAATTCATTGGTTCCATACTGTCCTCTTTGGCCAATGCTTCAAAATTTCTAGAGCTTGATTTTCCTGTAAACAATTTCACTTGAAATATACCAAAGGTAACTTGCGGAATTTGTTGTGGCTTAACGTTTGGAGTAACCAAATTTGATACGGTAAGCATGATGACCTTGACTTTGTAATTTCACTAACCAACTGCCGGTAGTTTACCTCATTCAACAGTAAACCTCTCTAGTCAACTTGGTAAGAATGCTAACATTCTGTCTATTTGTTAAGCTTTGGATTTGATGTAAAACTTGAAATCCCTGTAGTATTTTCAGCATGCACAAGAACTAAGGTAGTCTCTAAATTCTTGTTACTTAATGGATTTAGTCTAGCAACATTAGATATTAGTTCTTAACTACATCAGATAATATGTTTCATTTATGAATGTAATGAATCAGATGTTCTAGGGGATAATATGGCAGGATCAAAGGGTCATGGTGAGAATGTTCCTAAAAGGTTGTGATTCTAGACACATATAAGGTATTCTTGTTCCAAAGTTGGAGCATCATGATCAATACTTGGAAAATGCAGTAGTTGCCCCAAAAAATAGTTTATATCCACATTCAAAATGCATTTTGGGAACCCCTAAAAAGAAAATTCAATCAAGTTAGGCATGATCAAGTGGTTGAACATCCCCACCATTAGTCGGTAGGTAGGTTCGAGTGCACGTTGGAGTGTTAGTGAGAACATTATTTATCTTTGCATTGCTTCCTTAGCTTTGCTTGTCGTTTGTCCTTGTCCCTTATTTGAATATCAATTCCATGCACACATGACACTGTTTAGCCTTCATAATTTTATGTCCTTACCAAGCTGCGTTGCCCTCACGTCCTTGGTCTTTACTTGCCAATTTGGAATAAGGCCTTGGTGCCAATGCGCACACCTTAGCTTTGTCAACAGTTCGTCGCTAACTTACCCTTGAGTGTTTGTTTCCTTGGCATATGCAAGCGACAAGGTCAACATGCTTTAAAAACCTTGTCTATCCTGTAATTTTTCAGATTGACTTAGATAAGTGGTCTAACAAGAAGAGACTATATTTCTTAGATAGGGTTCTCACTTTATGACTTTTAGCTTTGAACTTATAAATCTGAAAAATTCTATCAGATATTTAGGGGGATCATAAAGGCAAGATTAAATGGTCATGATGACAATGCTCCTAAAAGGTTGTGATTATCCCTCTTGATTCTAGGCACACATGAGGTATTCCTAAACCATAGTTGGAGCATCAAGATCAGTACTTCATATATGTAGCAGTTGCCCCAATTTTTTTTTATATTCACATTAAAAATGCATATAGGAAAACCCTACAATGAAAATTCAAACATGTTAGGCATTCTCAAGTGATTGAACATCTCCACCATTAATTGATATGTACATTAGTGAGAACACTGTTAATCCTTCTAATTGGGTGGTGGGATGGAAAAGAAAGGGTAGGTTTTTAACTACTCCTTGAATGTTCTCTTTGGTCATCTAGAGAAGAATTAGAAGCTAATCCTGACCTTCAGTCTCATTTAGAACATCACAAGAACTAAACTCAGGACGGTCAATGAGTATGGCCTCTTCTCTCTTTGTATCACTTCTGAGCCAATAAAGAGAATTACACCAATAAGTATGTGGACTACCGAAGGATAAAAAATAGAAATTGGTTTTCAGTTGGATATCATCGTTGCGATGAAAGGATATCAAGCTAAGTAAGCCTCAAGGTGTATTGAGTAACTATATTTTTGTTGTTTTCTACCATTGGAAAGTCAAGTAAGAATTCAATTAACATAAAATCCAATCTTGTTAAAAAAATGGAACAAAACAAAAACATCACACATTATGATGCTTGATTCACAAAGCAAATTTTTAATGGAAAATTTGCCAAACATCTTCCCCTGGGATGACAAAAATTTTCATTTATAAGAGTTTATCACTTGAAAGAACAAAAGGATTTTAATCAAAATGCATATAGGAAACCACACCTATTACATCTATAACAATATTAAACTATGCCCTCAATCTCTGAGAAAAAACAAATTATGTCATGTTTGAAAAGAAAGTAATCATGATTAAAGATAGTGATGGGCAGAAAGTCAAGTTTATTAGAATGTTTCTTCTTCTTAACCTCCTCCTTCTCCTGCTGCTGCTTCTTCTTCTGATGTATCTGGACATAGTTATATACAAAATTTGTTTAAAGTAAAAAAGGAGAACTTGAATATCAAACAAAGAAGCACACAATATCTCTATGGAAATGTCTATTGGCTCAATTGCGGTATTTTAAACATAAATTTTAAAGGAATGGCTAATCCTTACCTTGAACCTCATTTAGGACATCACAAGAACTAAAATACAAAATTGAAGTCAAACTTACTTGTTCCTTCAATAATAAATCTTCTGATGTTATCCAACTCTTCAACAATATACGCTTGTTGAGCAGTCGTCACCTAATTGGAGGGCGTCTTATGGACAGAAGTTAATGTTGGGTGGACGCAATACATGGAATAATAAACTGTGTCTAGAACTGCAAATTTTTTGTACACATTGATGTTGGTATCATACCCGTATAGATCATGATACTATTTTGGGGGACGTCGTACTAGAAAAGACACTTGCTTGCTCTCGATCCTGGAAAGCCTATAATATGGCCATCCGGACCTAAAACAATGTTTTCCAAAATGTGGAAAACCCTACAACATCTGCTTGCTCTGTCATATGTGCCAATGACTATATACTTTCTGAAAATGCATACAAGGGTAAGTAAACCTTGCGTCCTCCCTAGCTATATATCGCTACCACTCATATACCTACTAGTTAAAAAAAATCCATAGATTAGCACATAATGATCAATAAACTCGGGACTGTTAATGAGTATACCCTCTTCTTTTTTTTGTATCAAGAGCTAGGACACTACTGTCACTTCTGAGAAAATACAAAGAATCCTGCCAATAAACAGGTGGAGTACCGTAAGGTAATGATATGAAACTATTGGTTCTTAGTTAGATTTCACGCCCGCCGCAAGCTTGATCGCTCTGATGAAATTAAGTGAAATTTCTAGAACAAGTTGGAATTATCAATTAGGTTACTTATGGTTACCAATTTGTATTGATCTGCATTAGGATAAGCAACCACTAGGCCTGTTTTTTCTAACTCATTTCTAGGACCATTCAAATAAGAAATAATTGGCGCTCTCCAGTTAAGGGATTGAAAACATAGAGACACGTCATTCTCTCAAACTCAAAGAGAATCAGACCATTACATGAGCTCAAAATCTCTACGCCAAAACATAACGTCCTCATAGATTGAGTGATATAGTTCAAAGAGAATTTTGGGAATTGGCTGATTAATCACCCATCATGTACTAAATAGATGAGTTGTGTAGAAGTAACTTTTTTGCGTTAGAACAATGTTTTGCAAAATTAAGGATGAGATATCCTACCTTTAAAATTCTTGGATAGAAGTATACATTGAACAACAAACTTCAAGGGCTAGTGGGAGATGTTCCTCATAACTATATCATCCGGCATTTTTACATTCACTGATAGACAACCGTGTTCCTCTGCTCTGTTGTCATTCTTATGCCCTTAATTCTTTCTATTATCTTTTTCGAGTCTATTAAGGAAGACAACAAATGTTTTACCCTAAAACAAGTTGGTGTTAAATAGTATAAACTTTATTAGGGAATTCTCCAAAGTGATTTAGTAGATTCTTCTGAACAATCAATGAACTTGATATGTGAACCTATAATAAATTATTCTCATTAAAAAATCAAAAGAATAAATAATATATATTGTTTAAATTAATGAACTTTATAAGTGTGTTTAATCAATTATTCAGTTTCGTTTATTTAAGGATATGACACTTTAAGTCCAAATAAGCAGACTTTTAGTTAATTCCCCAACCAATGTGGAGCTCTAACACCTGCCAAAACACCAAAGCCCAAGCCTAAGCCCAATTAGAGTGTGTATCAAAAGTCCAAATGGACATGACTTTGATACCATGTAAACATATGGCACTTCCACACCAAAACCTAGCTCATGAGGGGAGGATTATTACTTATGTAACACCCCGTATGCTAGAACAGACCAAATGCAGATTTCAGATAGTGCAAGTAAGTGGCACCCACGGGCACCATCCACAGACAGTAGGAGGACCCACGATCTGTCCTCCAAGTTAATGGTGCACCACCTGTGACCTTCCCCTAGAAAATCAAAAAACATTTGGCCAAGTATCGACCCATGGAGGGACCTACGGACAGTAGGCCAGGCCACGGATCGTTCTCCTGGTCCGTGGATCAGACCCCCAAATTCCATCCCTGAGTCATCGATTGACGGTTGACCACTACGGACCATCGGTCCCATCCATCGCTGACCCCGACATCAGTTAAGTCATGGGTCTTTTGGTATTTTCCTTATGCGTTGGATTACTAAACTACGTAGTTTTGGTTAGTTTTAGCCTAGTAAACTAATTAGAACTTAGCCTAATCAATTATTAACCAAAAAATCATCAAACTTAGAGCGAAATAGAGGAGGTGAAGTCGACCAGCCCTGGTCGAAGAACGAAGTGAGTCTTCATCAGTTTCAACCCGAAATTGAAAGATTTCTCTGTGGAATTCTTCGCCAGGTATGTGGGATTTCACTAGGGGGTTCCTTTCGCCCATTAGGTCCTTAGAATACAGTTAGATTCTTGACTCCTTTAATATTATCTAGATCTGTGGTTTCTAGAATTTCAGTAGATCATTATGAATTAGTTGGTTTAATGTTCCTAATCAAATTATCATGATTTAGTATGATTTTGCGTAGATGCCTTCATAAATTTAGAACCCTAGTTATGTAGTTCTTTCAGTTCATGAATTACACATGCTAGGTCAGATACTTCAATTACACATACCTCAGATTTAAATGTTTCTTATCAACATATTAATGTTGCAGTTTCAGTTAACATATAAGTATTTTGAGCTATCCAATATTACAGTACTTCAGTCATAACTTGTTAATTAATTAATTAATCAATTGGGAGAAGCTTAATACCAAGTGGACTAGGGTAAGTCACCCTTAAGTCCCAGAACTACGTACCCTGTAGGTTGTAAGTCCCCTCTGTGAGCATCATTTTAGTGATCACGCCAGCATGCCTCTATACCTCTGGCAGGGTATATTGAATCCTCTCGATAAGGCGTGTACATCAGACTTTACATTTAGTTCATGTTGTTTTATGTCGGTTATTAGTAGCTCCCACCGTTCAGTTAGATCCTATTGCATTGACCTTGTTATCCATATAGTTCAATATTCAGTCTCAGCATGCTATAAACTTGGTCATTGCATTCAGTTTAGTCATATTTAGTATTTTCAGTATCCTTAGCATGTTCATATTACATCTTTGCTTTATTGCTTGTTCAGTTATGTTATTGTTCAGCTTTATTCTATCCTGCATGCTCAGTACCTTTCAAGTACTGACACATACTTTGCACTACATCTTCTCATGATATAGGTTCAGGTCCTCAGCAGTCAGATCACGCATAGATCGATTCTCGATCTTCAGTTCAGCAACATCAGTGGTGAGTCCTCATTCTTCGAGGATAGTTGCCATGTTATCTTTGCATTTTAGTCTTTGTTTCAGTTTTTGCTAAATTTAGCTTGGGAATGTCCCAACACTTCTAATCAGTTGAGACACTTATTCAGACATAGTTAGATTTAACTATAGTGTCAGAGTTTGACTTTTCATTTGTATTCAAACTCTTAGTTTTCATATAATCAGTTTTAGTATATGGGTATTCCCCATCTTTTTAGATTATCTATATGATTTAGCTTCCACACAGTATTTATTGATTGCGTTTGCTTTACTATGCTTATGATATACCAACAAGGTTAGCTTGGGGTCGTTCGTGATCCTAGGTCCCGTGTCCGCGTCCAGGGATTAGCCTCGGAGCGTGACAAACTTGGTATCAGAGCATTAGGTTTAAGTGTCCTAGAATGTCTGAAAAGCCGCACTAAGTAGAGTCATTTTAATGGGTGTGAATTGCACCATATCTAATGAGAAGGAGGCTGCACAGTGTTTTAGGAAAACTTCAATTTCTTTGTTACTCTTCTCATGCGTAAGGTATGATCTAATTCCTTATGTTAATCCTTTGTTATGCATTTTTTGATCATGCCTCCTCATAGAGCTTACTCAAGGAATGCGAATGCCAGGAATGCAAATGCATCTCCTTAAGTCCCATATCAGGAAGTTTTGAATGCTGAATTTCAGAACGCTATCCAGTTGTTGGCTCAGAGTGTGACCAACCAGAACAACCAACAGTTCCAGTTTCGGCAAATGCTAAAGTTGGGTCAGCTACAACTAGAGTTCAGGATTTTGTTAGGATGAATCCACCTGAGTTCCTAGGATCGCATATTGGTGAGGATCCCCAAAACATCATTGATGAGGTCAAGAAGATCTTTGAAGTGATGGAGGTAACTGGAATGATTAGGTTGAGTTGGAATCTTACCAATTTAAGGATGTAGCTCATATCTGGTGTACTCACTTGTAAGAGAACAGGTGTATAGATGCAGCTCCTATCACTTGGGAATGCTTTAGTGAGACCTTTCTAGACAACTTCTTCCAAAGAGAGTTGAGGGAGGCAAAAGCTCAATAGTTTATGAATTTGAGGCAGGATTTTATGACAGTCCAAGAGTATGGACTCAAGTTCACCCAACTCTCCAGGTATGCTCCTCACATAGTTGCTGATTCCAAGGCTCAAATGAACAAGTTCATGTATGGGGTATCCGATCTAGTGAAAATAGAGTGTAGGAATGTTATGTTACTTGAAGATATGAACATCTCTAGGCTCATGACTCATGCTCAGCAGGTTGAGGGTGATAATCTTAGGGAACATGCCAAGGAGAATAAGAAGGCTAGGACAGACAACTATGACTATTCTCAACAGAAATCGGGTGGTGGAAATCGCTCGCAATTCTAGCAAAAGTCTTCAGCTCCATGATGAGTATCGTGGATTCATTTAGGTCTTTATTTGGATAGATTTAGTGTCCTCAGATGCTTATTTTGTGCCAATAACTGATGTAAAATCTTTGATTTCCAGGTATTTGGATTGAGGAACAAAGCATGGACACTAATGGGCAAAAGGAACAAGGTAGCTAAAGGAACGAAGAAAAGAAGGTTTGTTGATCGCCTAACCCATTGGGCGAGTCGCCTAATGGCCTCTTGACCGCCTAAAGTTCCAGTATTCCAAGCCTTGAAGGAGAAAATCAAGATGGATATAGAAATGAGCAGTGGGCATGTCGCCGAGTGGTTTCGTAATGCAATGTTGGATCGCCCAAAGTTACAGAACTTGAGGATGTTGAAGGCCAAAGAAAAAAGGCGATGGAACTGACTAAAGGGCGGATCGTCGAGTTGATCGGCTATCCCAACTTACTACGCCGAATGGTCCTTCGCAATATATTTTTGGCGACTACAAATACTTTTTCAAACATTATGTTTAAAATCTTTTCATCAATCAAATTTTTTTTTTTAACATTCAGGAGAGTTTTGAGACTAAGTTTTCCTTAGTTTTGAAGAATTGAAGTTTTCCATTTTTGAGAAATTGGGGTCTTTGAGATTCTTCAATTTGGACCTTTGTAAAGACGAAATTAATCTTACCCAGTTGATGGAAACACAATTTGGTAACGATTTTTATCTTTTTATGATGTCTAGTTAAAACCCCATTTCTTGGGGTGTGATTATGGGCTGATTTAGCCTATGTGTATTGCTAATTGATAGTTTAAATGTTTTTTATAAGTGATTTAATTAGTAATTGTGGTTTAATTTAAAGTGTTGTAGTTGCCAATGCAATTCTACCTTCGTGTTTTTGGCTTGCTCGAGAGAGAGGTTTTAAAACCAAGATTATTGAATTGATGGTCTGTGGGTGTTGGGTTGTGATTGGTTCAACTTGAGAGAATGAATCCTAAACCCTTTTGCACACATTTAGCTCGAGAGTGTGAATTGACTAAAGCGTAGTCTGTTCTTATTTGCCTGCTTGTTGGTGTTCGAGAGAAACTAATTTGATTCGAGGTAAATTGTTCAAGAGAAAGTTTATCCCCACTAAAGTCTAACTTATTCACTGATTTATAGCTATTTACTATCAGTTGCAATTGCCCATTTGTCTATATTAGCCTATAATCGAATCACATCCCAAGAACCTGTCTCAATATTTGTTACTTTGTGTTATTTGTTGTTGTTGTAGCTGATAGTTCAAACCATAAACCCCTATTTTTGACATTCGTGTCACCTCTTGATTTGAATTATGTTTTTCTTCGATAATGTCTATTCCTATGATTAACTTGAATATATTCATACTTTACTCTTTAATCTTAAACACGTACCAATCCATGTGTGATTCGACCCTAACTCATTTAGTTGGATTATTATACTGACTAGTGATCATTGACACTTAAAATTGGATGAAGTGTCCTGATACGTGAAATCAAAATAGAGGCGCTACTGGGGAGTGTTATTGGTTAAGATTCTTTATATATGTTAAATTTTATTCTTGTTAATCATAATTGAATCTACTTACCTATAAGCAGAATAAAAGAGAATGTCTTCTAGCAACGGTGACCAAATGGACCACTCTCCTATGAGAATGATGATTCTTAAGGATAACATCCTAAGTTTCAGGCAAATGGAGGGTGAGTCAATCCATCAGTTGTGCTGCAGTGCCCAGCTCATGGAATGTCAGATAACATGCTACTGGACTGCCTTTATAGATGGCTTGGTCCGAAAAATAAAGAAGTGGCTGACCAAATGTCTCTGGGGGGTCTCACATGACTACCCTATTCAATAGCAGCCCAGCTCGTTGATCACATGGCCAAGACCAATAAGGAGACTGAGCTGGATCTAGTGGCCAAAGAGATCATGGAATTGGAAGAACCGGACAAAAGAAAGACCGGTACATTCCTCCTCATGAGCTTATAAATCCCAAGGTATATGAGGGTGGAAAATAGAAGAGATACTCTCACTCATTCTTCACAAAGTCGAAGAACACGACAAAGTGTAGAATGAGATAAACGAAAATGTCTCACTGATGAATCAGTGGCTGTTTCCCATTCCATATCGGTTCAGCTGCTGGAGACCCCAATGGGTCATGTGTTGTCTCGTCTCTACACCACAAATAAAGATTTAGTAGGGAAGTCGTGCCACAAAGTTAACTAAGTCTCTTCTTGTGAGGCAACCCAAATGTTCATTACTATATTTTTATTTTAGAAATAATCATGTGTTGATTTTGAAGGTTGAAGTGTAGAATGTGTTTTAAAAGAGAAGATTGGCGAGCAAAAGTCCAATCGGTGACTCGCCTAAAAGGTCGGCGAGCCTGACATGGACTACCATTGGACTCAAGACATTTTTAAATTGGAATCTGTAAAACTCAGCAAGCCCAGGAGCTGATTGACGAATCGTCGACCAGGTCGGCTATCTCAACTTTGTCCGTCATTTGGACCCCTTCAATAACTAGATGTCCTATAAAGCTCGACGAGGT
Organism: Solanum tuberosum; assembly: GCF_000226075.1. Classification (NCBI taxonomy): domain Eukaryota; kingdom Viridiplantae; phylum Streptophyta; class Magnoliopsida; order Solanales; family Solanaceae; genus Solanum; species Solanum tuberosum. Next base: position 150,336 of record NW_006239611.1, on the reverse strand, counting down.
AAATACCCATTTGGCGTGTCGCCGAGTGAGTCAGCAAGCAAAACTTATGTCACCGAATGGGCGAGAACTGGACAGTTTTTAAGGACAAATGTTCAAAAATTAAAACTCTTTCACTTTCCCTCACTTTTCAACTTTCCAAAATCACACTCGCACTTTAGTATTCTATATTTTTGTGTTTTTATTGTATTTTAGTCGTCAAGTTTGTGTTCGGAGTTGGATATCGTTGTCGCCTAGCTTTACAAATTGTTTATTCGGCTTATAAAGTTGGTTTTCCGAACCCCGAGTTTATATTTAGCAATTTTTACTCTTTTGGAACTGATTTTTATCTTAGTGATGTGTGTTGGGCCTCTCTGATCGTAATTGTATATGTGTGTGATTGTTTTAATTTGAATATATTGCCTATAATGCCTAAATCATTGTTTTCTCGATTTTTTTGTGGTTAAAAAATGATTAAAATTGTGTGGTTGTGATTGCATGTTGTTGGGTCTAGTCGGGTGAATTCTAAGTAACCCGCATTTGAGCCAAATCACGTAATTTGCCCAATGATGGAGCAGTTGACATCATTCCTAAGGGAAAAAGTTGTCAAATGGCCAAGTTTGGCCAAAACGGGAGAAGTCTGAGTATCCCGAGGGCACAGGTGTAATCGGTCTTAGTTTAATTGAAAAAGTTCATGTTTTGATTTTGTTTTCGGGGGTTACGGGGTTGAATTTGGAAGTTGGGGTTGAAAGTAGGCACGTTGGGTCGTTTGGCGAGCTGCGTCGAGTTCGCGGAATCACTCGGTGGTTCACTGAAGTTCCCCTGATCACTTTTAAGTTCATGCGTAATCTTGATTTGGGTTCTGTAACTTTCGACAAGAAACCTGAGTTCACCGAGTGCCCTTAGCGACTCACCGAAGGTCTTCCTTGATCGCCCTTTTTGCGCCCCTAACCCCTAAAAATGCATTGTAATTTTTGGCGGGATAGTCCTTTCTCACTAAATGCTATCAGCGATTTGCCGAAAGGCACTTCCCATCGCCGACATGCCAATTTTGCTGGAAATTTTTGAGCCAATCCTTTCGGCGAGCTCAATCTAGCTCGCCAAAGTGATCAGACGACTGGTTCGGCGAGTCTGAATTTTTCTGCACAACTTCTTGATCTATTTCTACATTTCCTTGATGTTTTGCAGATATGACTAGAACTAAAGTCGCAGGTAGAGACATGCCTCCCCGCAAGAGGGCCAAGGGAATAGCAATCAACGAGGATCCAGCTACATCCAAGGCAAAATATAAGGCTACCAAACTCCCCACAACAGGTGGGAAGGGAAAAGGAAATGGGAAGGCACCTGCATCACCAGAGGCGAATTTCGACAGTGACGGTATCTACACCACTCACCTCACCACTTTCGAGCGTGATGGTGAGCACTTGGAGCATCAGGCTGCAACTTCTAAGCCTGAGGAGGATTAGTAACTAGCAACCCAGAGAGCGGAGCTGCACTCTAAGAGGATGAATGATCCGTCTAGGATCAGGACTCCCTAGGCCACCACTACTATTGTTCCTACTCCAACACAAACAGTGGTCCTAGCACTACTAGTACATGGTCCTCTTCGGTTTATGAACAAACTGAAGACTGAGGGGCTGAGGAAAATTATAGAGGAAAAGTGGTTGTCCAATGATGGGGTCATTGATAGGTATCCAAATATTATGAGCTGCCTGAGGTCACATAAATTCCAGCGTTTCACCAAACCCCATGGCCCGTACATTTTAAGTTGGGTCAGCTTAAAGTGCCTTGATACCACAGGGGAAGAAGACGACAACTATATTCAAGCCGGTTGACTACGTGGTTGTAGGGGTAAGAGGGTGCAGTGTGATTATGCTGCCATCAATCCAGTCTTAGAATGTACAATGAGACTTGAGGATGACTGTCAATATACGATCAAGACAAACACGCTGGAAAACATGAAGAAGTGGTTGGCTCCCCTGATATTAGACGGTACTCCCAGATGGCTTGAGGTTGGAGCAACAATTGAAAAGGAGGACCGAAATGTAGCTATGAGGTATTGGTTTTGCCTCATCAGCAACACCATCATGCCACCCCAGAACTAGTCAATTCTCCGCCACGCCAAAGCAATCTTGGGTGTATCATTAATGGGACACGACTGAAGCTGGGTATGATTATTGCAAAGAGATACTAATGAGGGCCAAACTGCGCTAAACGTCCCTCCCCTTTCCTATGTTGATCACTAAGCTGTGCAGACGAGATCGGGTTCCTACAAATGACGAGAAGGATGTGGAATTGATTCCCATACCTTCTACCGACATCTGGAGGATTGAGGCGGAGTACCTGAAAGATAAGGCGGAAAAGAAGAAGGCAGCCCTGGTGGATATATCCCCGGTTGTTGATCCTCAGACATTACCTGCAGAGGCAGCATTGCCTACTCTGGCACATGGGCCTTCAGGTACATCTAATGTTGTTCCTTCTAATACTCTCGTATCCTCTGCTGCTCCATTTCCTCCCAGATTTGGTACTGCAGCTGCTACTACCTCCCAGGCCCTACTCACTCAGGCTGCATTACTACGGATAGGGCAGCTAGCCCATTCGGCTGATCGTCGTGTGGCCAAACTTGAGGCCACCATTTCGGGCATGATTCAGACATCCCTTGTTGATGCTGTGACACCCTTGAGTGCCACCATTAATGCCCTTGCGGCTAGGATAGCGGTGTGCGAGCATGGTCAAAGGGCCATCGAAGAGGTGATGACTCTAAAATCCGCTATTGTTGCGGTGAGGAGAGATGTGGACGAGCTGAAGTCCACCGATATGTCTATGATTTTCGGGACGGTGGAGATCCCTGATGTTCCAGTTAAGCCATACATGCCTCCGGCTACCACCGGAGATGATGTTAGAGTTGAGAAGGCAGCGGATCATGGGTTTGAGGTGGAGACGGATGAGGAAATGCTTGGGGTTACTGAGGAGTTTTCTTACGAGGGCCTTACAGAGACTGAGGAGGCCATGGTAGATGCAGTTGTGCAGATTTCTTTTGCAGATACGCTTTTGGCTAACCCTAGTAGACCTACTACTATTGATGTGACTCCGCGCACTGATGCCCAAGATTAGAGTGTTGCACCGGACACTGATGCCCCGATAGACGGAGGAATGTTTAGACAGGATCTCTTTTTACTTCCCTCTCTATCTTATTTTTATTGACTTTTGGATATTTACGTGCATTTGAGGACAAATTACTTTTGTTTGTGGTTGGGTGATGCCCTTTTTTTATGGTCGTTGTTTTGTTTATATATTGGGTTTTTGAACTATAAATTGTGTTTAACAGTATTTTTGTGGATGGTTGAGCTTGTGGCTCCATGCTTTAATTGTAAATGATTTTTGGACCTTTTCGAAAATTGTGTTCCACCTTTTGATTGTGTTTGAATGTGGTTGTTCTCTTGCAAATTTGAGTATCGGTCCTGATCAATATCGATGACTTGAATAGTGCTCATAACAAACAAAAATGAATGTGCGGCTATGAAGAGGCAAAATGAAGTTGCATAGACAATATGTGAACTTTTTGCATCTCGTTGTGACTAGCCGGTTATCGAATGAGTCTCTTGTGATGAACATTGCACACTAGCGAAAGTGTGGAGTCTTGTTTGATATTTGTGCCAATGCCTTGTCGGATGAACTTACTATGAACCATGTGTGATGACACCTAGAATTTACCCCGTTGGTCCAGTTGATTAAGTGATGCAATCTCTTGAAATGATCTTAGGCAAGTTTGAAGAGTGTGAAACAATTCATCATTATACCTCTTTTCTGGCCAACCTTGTGAGGGTGTGACCTTTGCTTGAACACCCTTTGAGCCGTAGCCTTTTCTTGGAAGAAACTTGATGAAATTGTGACCTTTCTTTATACATTTCCCATAATCCTCATGATTTGTGGTTTGCTTGAATACCCAACTTAGGCGTTTCACCTAAGTTGGGGGTGCGGTGAAAAGAGAAAGTAAATCAAGAAATGCAAAGAAGTCCCCTTTGATCCATGGTTTTGAAAAAAATCAAACACCTCCATACAAAAACAAAAGAAGAGAGAAAAAGAAAAGAAAAGTTAAAAAGAAAATGAATTAAAAAGTTTGAAATAAAGTTGTGAAAGTGCACGAAGATGGGGTGTCCGGTATTTCGTGCAAAGTGAATAATGGGGTGACTTTTGAGCATGAATGAGAATGATGAAGAAAGTGTTGTCACACTAAATTTCATGAGGATAGCTTCCATTGAGCCTAAATGACCATACCTTTGCACTCAACCCCGTTATAGGCCTCGAAAAGACCTTTGTTATCTTGAGTGAGCTGAAACAAAGACTGGTTGGAAAATAAGGGCAAACCTATGGGTGGAGTAATACATGTGTTCATCTTTGTGAGTGTAAGTGTTGAATGTAATTCCGGAGCTATAATTTGTTGAACCATTATGTGTGAATATGAAATCATTCTTTGTGTGAGGGCATTTGAGTACTAATTCTAGACTGTTACACCACCATCTGATATGCTCATTGGCGAACTCCAAAGCGAGCAAGCCTGTGAACATCTTTAGCTAGTTCTTTTCTTTCTTCCTCAACTTTTTCAAAGAGCTATGACTTTTATGATGAGTTGTGACCTTCTAGAAGGGTTGTGATTTTTCTAAAGGGTTTTAAATGTTTTTATAAAGCACAATAAATAGTTTTTCAGGCTTTTGTTGATCTTCAACCTGCATTTGAAGCAAGTATGCTGAAGTTGAGAATCTTTGATAGTGGTGAGTCACAACTTGAATCTTTGAGTCCACAATTGATCCTTGCATGAGTAAGTTGACTGTTTTTGTGTGCATTCATGATTGAGTCTTGTGTAGCATTGTTTGAGATATCCTTTTTGAACTGCTAGACTTGAGTTTTACTTGAGGATAAGTAAAGGTTTAAGTTGGGGGTGTTGATGAGTCCACGATTTGGACTCATTCAGGGCTTTAGTTGGATAGATTTAGTGTCCTCTAATGCTTATTTTGTGCCAATAATTGATGTAAAATCCTTGATTTCCAGGTACTTGGATTGAGGAACAAAGCATGGACACTAATGGGAAAAAAGGAACAAGGCAGCTGAAGGAATGAAGAAAAGAAGGCATGTTGATCGCCTAACCCATTGGACGAGTCGCCTAATTGCCTCTTGACCGCATAAAGTTCCAGTGTACCAAACCTTGAAGGAAAAAATCAAGTTGGCGATACAAAGGAGAAGTCAGTGTGTCGCCGAGTTGTTCCGCGATGCATTGTTGGATCGCCAAAAGTTACAGAACTTGAGGATGTTGAAGGACAAAGCAAAAAGGCGATGGAACTGACCAAAGGGTGGATCGCCGAGTTGATCGGCGATACAGACTTACTGCGCCGAATGGTCTTTCGCAGCATATTTTTAGCGACTATAAATACATTTTCAAACATTATGTTTACAATCTTTCCATCAATCAAATTTTTTTCTGAACATCCAGGATAGTTTTAAGACTAAGTTTTCCTTAGCTTTGAACAATTGAAGTTTTCCATTTTTGAGAAAGTGGAAGTGGGTCTTTGAGATTCTTCAATTTTGACCTTTGTAAAGACGAAATTAATCTTACCCAGTTGATGGAAACACAATTTGGTAACAATTTTTATCTGTTTATAATGTATAGCTAAAACCCAAATTATTGGGGTGTGATTTTGTGATTATGGGCTGATTCAGCTTATTGGTATTGCTAATTGATAGTTTAAATGTTGTTTAGAAGTGATCTCAATCAGTAATTGTGGTTTAATTAAAGGGTTGTAGTTGCAAATAAAATTCTACCTTCATATTTTTGGCTTGCTCGAGAGAGAGGTTTGGAAACCAAGATTATTAAATTGATGGTCTGTGGGTATTGGGTTGTCATGGGTTCAGCTCGAGAGAGTGAATCCTACACCCTTTTCCACATATTGATCTTAAGAGAGTGAATGAACTAAAGTGTAGGATGTTTTTATTTGCTTGCTTGTTGGTGTTCGAGAAAAACCAAGTTCATTCGGGGTAAATTATTCGAGAGAAAGTTTATCCCCACTAAAGTCTAACTTATTCACTGATTTATAGCTGCTCACTAATAGTTGCAATTACCAATTTGTCTATATTAGCCTATAATCAAATCACATCCCAAGAACCCATCTCAATATTTGTTACTTCGTGTTGTTTATTGTAGTTGTAGTTGATAGTTAAAACCAAAACCCCCTGTTATTTGACATTTATGTCACCCCTTGATTTGAATTATGTTTTTCTTCGATAATGTCTATTCCTATGATTGACTTGAACATATTCGTGCTTTACTCTTGAATCTTAAACACATACCACTCCCTGTGGCATTCCACCCTAACTCATTTAGTTGGGTTATTATACTGACTAGTGATCATTAACACATAGAATTGGATGAAGTGTCCTGATATGTGAAATCACTCCAGCCATTCATTACCTAGTATTCCATCCTCCAGGTTCTGAAATGATCAGAAAGGTAGGATATTAGGCTCTAAGTCGCAAGGAGTGTTTCAGGCACCACAATCTACCCAACTTGTCCAAAGTGTGGTAAGAACCATACGGGCGAGTGTCGTGCAGGAAAGGAAGGATGTTTTGGGTGTGGTCAGTCTGGTCACATGTTGAAATATTGTCCTTCTAAATAGGGTCAATGAGGAAATAATGGTAGAGTTCAGTCCTCAACTTCAGCAACACCAGCAGGTCACCCGACTCAGTAGGGTAACTCATCCAGTACAGCTGGTGATCAGCGCAAAAACAGGTTGTATGCTCTACAGGCTCGCCAGGATCAGGAAGATTCTCATGATGTAGTAACTGGTACGTTACAAGTCTTTGACTTAGATGTTTATGCATTGTTAGATCCAGGGGCTACTATTTCCTTTGTAATCCTTCTATAGCAGTCAACTTCAATTTTAGTCCAGAAACTCTCTTAGAAATCATCTCAGTCTCTACTCCAGTCGGTGACCTAGTTATAGCTGGGTGGGTATACATAAATTGCCCAGTCATAGTCTCTCAGAAAGTCACCTCAAGAGATCTTGAAGAGTTAGAAATGGTAGACTTGGATGTCATTCTAGGTATGGATTGGTTACATTCTTGTTACTCCTTAGTCAATTGTAGAACTAAGATTTTTCGTTTTCAGTTTCCATACGAACTAATCTTAGAATGGAAGGGTAATAGATTAGGGCCTATGGATCGGTTCATTTCTTACCTAAAGGCCAGAAAGATGATTTCTAAGGGGTATCTCTATCATCTAGTTCGGGTTAAGGATTCAAGCTCCAAAATCCCAACTCTTGAGTCAGTTCCAGTAGTTAATGAGCTCCCGAAAGTGTTTCCATAAGAGCTTCCCGGAGTTCCTTTTGAAAGGGAAATCAACTTTGAAATTAATCTCCTTCCAGATACCCAGCCTATTTCTATTCCTCCTTACAGAATGGCTCCAACCGAGCTTAAGGAATTGAAGGAGCAGTTGAAAGACCTTCTAGATAAAGGCTTTATCAGACCTAGTATTTCCCCATGGAGTGCACCAGTGTTGTTCGTAAAGAATAAAGATGGATCTCTCAGAATGTGTGTTGACTATAGGCAGTTGAACAAGGTCACAATCAAGAATAAGTACCCAATCCCCAGGATAGCTGACTTGTTTGAACAACTTCAGGGTACTAGCCATTTCTCAAAGATAGACCTTAGATCCGATATTGCCTAAACTAAAGGGTCCAGGCCATCAGCAAAGAGTTAAGGTCTTCTCCCAATGGGGAGATGGTGTGCTTCGCTATCAAGGTCAACTATGTCTTCCTAAGGTAGGTGAGTTGAGACAGCAGATTCTTACAGAACTCCATAACTCCGAATATTCTATTCATCCAGGCGAAACTAAGATGTACCGTGATCTGCGGGAAGTCTTTTGGTGGAATGGTATGTAAAGGGATATAGCGGATTTTGTGGCTAAGTGCCCTAATTGCTAGCAAGTAAAGGTAGACCGTCAATAACCAGGAGGTATGACTCAAGATCAGCATTTCTACTTGGAAGTGGGAAGTTATCAACATGGACTTCATTACAGGGTACGTAACCTCGTACTCGCAGACAACATGACTCCATTTGGGTGATTGTTGACAGAGTTACTAAGTCTGCGCGCTTCTTGGTAGTTAAGACTACAAATTCAGCAGAGGACTACGCCAAACTTTACGTTAATGAGATAGTTAGGTTGTATGGAGTTCCTTTGTCTATCATTTCAGATAGAGTTCCTTTGTCTATCATTTCAGATAGAGGTCCTTAGTTTACCTCTTATTTCTGGAAGTCATTTCAAAAAGGTATTGGTACTCAGGTTAACCTTAGCACAACATTTCATACGGATGGTCAGGCAGAGCGTACCATTCAGACCTTAGAGGACATGTTGAGAGCTTGTGTGATCGATTTCAAAGGTAGTTGGGAATATCACCTTCCTCTTATAGAGTTCGCCTACAATAATAGTTACCATTCCAACATTCAGATGGCCCCTTTTGAGGCATTGTATAGACCTAGATGTAGATCTCCAGTTGGTTGGTTTTGAAGTAGGTCAGGCAGCCTTGATAGGGCCAAATTCAGTTCATGATCTATGGAGAAATTTCAACTCATTAGAGATAGACTTAAGACATCCCAGAGTCGCCAAAAGTCCTATGCAGATGTCAGGAGAAGGGAACTAGAGTTCCAAGTTGATCATTGGGTTTTCCTGAAAGTATCACCAATGAAGGGGGTGATGAGATTTGGCAAGAAAGGGAAGTTTAACACTAGATATGTAGGCCCTTACAAGATTTAGAAAAGAATAGGCAAAGTGGCGTATGTTCCAAATAATATTATCATGGTATTAGTTTGTGTCTCGCATGAATTTCAGAACCCTAGCTATGTATTTCTTTAGTTATTGAATTACACATACTTGGTAAGATATTTTAGTATTTCAGATATACTTGCCTCAGTCTTGAATGTGTCATTATCAGTATATTAATATGCATTCTCAGTCTGGATGTCATTTTTTAGCTACCTAGTACGCTACAAAAATTCAGTCACAATGTGTTAATCATTTAATCTATTGGGATTAGCATAATACCGAGTTGGACTAGGGTCAGTCACCCACATAGTCCCAGAACTACGAGCCACATGGGTTGTAAGTCCCCTATGCGGGAATCATTTTAGTGATCACACCAGCATGCCTCTACACCTTTGGCCGGGTGTATTGGTTCCTCTCGATGAGGCATATACATCGTACTCAACATTTAGCTCATGTGATTTTATTATCAATTATTAGTAGCTCCCACAGTTCAGTCAGACTCCATTGCATTCACCACATTTTAGTATAATCAGTATTCACCATCAGCATGCCAAAATTTGGTCATTGCATTCTGTTAGCTTAGTATTTAGTATTTACATCATGTTCAAATTATACTCTTGCTTCATTGCTTGTTTAGTTATATGTTTATTTCAACTTTTCTCTATCCTGCATGCTCAGTACCTTTCAAGTACTGAAGCATACTCTGCGCTACATCTTCTTGTGATGTAGGTTCAAATTCTCAGCATCCAGATCACGCTTAGATCAGTTCCTGATCTCCAGTTCAGCAGCATCAGTGGTAAGTCTTCATTCTTCGAGGACAACAGTCATGTTATTTTTCAGTCCTCATTGTTTTAGTTTCAGTTTTGCTAGACTTAGCTGGGGGCATGTCCCAACACTTCTAGTCAGTTAGAGGCTATTTTCAGACATAGTTAGATTCAACTTAGTATTGAGTTTGACACTTCATTTGTAGTGAAACTCTCCGATTTGATATATTAAGTTTAGTATATGGGTATTCCCCATCATTTCAGATTTACTTATGATTAGCTTCCGCATTAGTTAATACTATTCTTAGTATGTTCATGTCATGCCAGCAGGGTTAGCTTGGGGTAATTTTTGATCCTGTGTCCCGTGTCAGCGTTTCAGGGGTAGCTCGGGGTATGACAAACTTGGTATCAGAGGACTAGGTTTAAGTGTCCGAGGATGTCTGAAAAGCCGCACTAGGTAGAGTATTTTTCATGGGTGTGTAGTGCGTACCACATCTAATGAAAGGGAGGTAACCAAGTGTTTTAGGAAAAATCTTCATTTTCTTGTTACTCTTATCGTGTGTAAGGCATGATCTAATTCCGTTCTAACTCAACATTCTACATTTCAGTGCTTATGCCTTCTTGTAGAGCTAATGCCAGGAATGTGAATGCAAGGAAGGCAAACACAGCTCCTCTAGTCCTAGATCAAGAAGTTTCGAATGCATAATTCAGGAATGCCATTCAGATATTGGCTTAGAGTGTGGTCAACCAGAACAATCAGCGGGCTCCAGTTCTAGCAAATGCTAATGTTGGGTCAGTTGCAACCAGAGTGCATGATTTTGTTAGGATGAATCCACAAGAATTCTTACAATCACAGATTGGTGAGGATCCCCAACACCTCATTAATAAGGTTAAGAAGATCTTTGAAGTGATACAAGTAATTGGGAATGATCGGGTTGAGTTAGCATCTTACCAATTTAAGGATGTGGCTCATATCTGGTATACTCAGTGGAAAGAGAACAGAGGTACATATGCAGCTCCTATCACTTGGGATTGCTTTAGTGAGACCTTTGTGGACAGGTTTTTCCCAAGATAGCTAAGGGAGGCAAGAGCTCAGGAATTTATGAACTTAAGGCAATGAAGCATGACAGTCCAAGAGTATGGGCTCAAGTTTACTCAACTCTCCAGGTATGCTCCTCACATGGTTGCTGATTCTAGGGCTTAGATGAATAGGTTTCTATATGGAGTGTCAAACCTAGTGAAGATAGAGTGTAGAAATGCTATGTTGCTAGAAAATATGAGTATCTTTAGGCTCATGACTCATACTTAGCAGGTTGAGGGTGATAAGATTAAGGAACAGGCTAAGGAGAACAAGAAGGCTAGGACTGGAAACTATGAGTTTTCTTAACAGAAATCGGGTGGTAGAAATCGCTCACAGGGTCAGCAAATTTTTTTAACTACAGCACTTTTATCAGCTTGTGTTCTGTCCTCCAAGTTTAGACAAGATCAGAAAGGTAGGACATCAGGATCTATGTCTGAGGGATGTTTTTCAGGTACCAAAACCTACCCAACTTGCCCTAAGTGTGGTAAGAATCATTCGGGCGAGTGCCTTGCAGTAAAGGAAGGATGCTTGGGTGTGTTCAGTCTGGTCACAGGTTAAGGGATTGTCCTTCTAAGCAGGGTAAATGAGGTAATAATGGTAGAGCTCAGTCTACAACTTCAGCAGCACCAGCAAGTCACCCAACTCAGCAGGGTAACTCAACTGGTACAAGTGGCGGACAACGCCGAAACAAGCTCTATGTTCTTCAGGCTAGCCAGGATCAGGAAGATTCTCCTAATATAGTCACTAGTATATTACGAGCTTTGATCTCGATGTTTATGCATTGTTAGATCCAGAGCCACTCTTTCCTTTGCAACTCCTTATATAGTAGTTAAGTTTGATGTTAGTCCAGAAACTCTCTCAGAATCCTGCTCTGTCTCTACTCCCGTCGGTGACCCAGTTATTGCTAGATGGGTATATAGAAATTGCCCTGTCATAGTCTCCAGAAAGTCACTTCAGCAGATCTTGTAGATTTAGAAATGGTCAACTTCGATGTCATTCTAGGCATCGATTGGTTACATTCCTATTATGCCTCAGTAGATTGTAAAACTAGGATTGTTTGATTTCAGTTTCTAGACGAACCAAACTTAGAATAGAAATGTAGTACGTTAGACCCTATGGGTCGATTCATTTCTTACCTTAAGGCAAGAAAGATGATCTCTAAGGGTTATCTCTATCATCTAGTTCGGGTTAAGGATTCAATCACTGAAACCCTAACTTTTGAGTCAGTTCATGTGGTTAATGAGTTTTCAGAAGTGTTTCTAGAAGATCTTCCTGGAGTTCCTCCCGATAGGGAAATCGACTTTGGAATTGATCTCCTTCCAAATACCCAGCCTATCTCTATTCTTCTTTACAGAATGGCTCCAGCTGAGCTTAAGGATTAAAAGAGCAGTTGAAAGACCTTCTAGATAACCTAGTATTTCACCATGAGGTGCACAAGCGTTGTTTGTGAAGAAGAAAGATGGTTCTCTGACAATGTGCATTTAACTATAGGCAGTTGAACAAGGTCACAATCAAGAATAAGTATCCCATCCCAAGGATTGATGACTTGTTGACCAACTTCAGGGTGCTAGTCATTTCTCAAAGATAGACCTCAGATCGGGTTATCATCAACTCAAGGTTAATTGATCTCCTTCCAAATACCCAGCCTATCTCTATTCTTCTTTACAGAATGGCTCCAGCTGAGCTTAAGGATTAAAAGAGCAGTTGAAAGACCTTCTAGATAACCTAGTATTTCACCATGAGGTGCACAAGCGTTGTTTGTGAAGAAGAAAGATGGTTCTCTGACAATGTGCATTAACTATAGGCAGTTGAACAAGGTCACAATCAAGAATAAGTATCCCATCCCAAGGATTGATGACTTGTTTGACCAACTTCAGGGTGCTAGTCATTTCTCAAAGATAGACCTCAGATCGGGTTATCATCAACTCAAGGTTAGAGATAGTGACATTTCGAAGACAGCCTTCAGAACTCGGTATGGTCATTATGAATTTGTAGTTATGTCATTTGCACTAACAAATTCTCTTGCGGCTTTCATGGATTTGATGAACAGAGTGTTCAAGCAGTATTTGGACTTGTTCGTTGTTGTCTTTATTGATTATATCCTCATTTACTCTAGGAATCAAGAAGAACACGCGAGTCATTTACGAGTTGTTCTGCAAACTCTCAAAGATCGCCAGTTATTCGCCAAATTTAACAAGTGCAAGTTTTGGTTACAATAAGTTGCTTGCCTTGGCCATATAGTATCCAGCGAAGGGATCCGAGTGGACTCCTAGAAAATAGAAGCAGTGAAACAATTGCCCAGACCTACCTCTTCTGCAGATATTAGAAGTTTCTTGGGTCTAGCGGGTTATTACAGAAGGTTCATTGAAGGAATTCATCCATATCCTCACAATTGACTAGGTTAAATCAGAAGATGGTCAAGTTTCATTGGTCAGATAATTGTGAGAAAAGATTCGCAGAACTGACATCCAGGTTGACTACACCTCCTATTTTGACTCTACTAGAGGGTTCAGACAGTTATGTTATCTATTGTGATGCATCCAGAGTCGGCCTAAGTTGTGTGTTAATGCAACGAGGTAAGGTTATAGCCTATGCTTCTAGACAGCTTAAGGTTCATGAGAAGAATTATCTGACTCGTAACCTCGAGTTTGCAGCGGTGGTGTTTGCACTCAAGATTTGGAGACACTACTTGTATTGTGTTCATGTAGATGTGTTCACAGACCATAAGAGTCTTCAGTATGTGTTGACCCAAAAAAGTTGAATCTTCGCCAGAGGAGATGGCTTCAGTTCCTCAAGGATTATGACATGAGTGTGCATTAACATCCCGGTAAGAAAATGTAGTATCAGATGCCCTTAATAGAATATCTACGAGAAGTGTAGCACATGTTGAGGAAGAAAGAAAAGATCTAGCTAAGGATGTTCATAGGCTTGCTCGTTTAGGAGTTCATTTTATGAGCATATCAGATGGTGGTGTGACAGTTCAAAATAGATCAGAATCGTCATTGGTAGTGGATGTTAAGGAAAAGCAAGACAGTGATCTGATATTGATTGAACTCAAGGGTGTAGTCTATCAATAGAGAGTAAAGATATCCTCCAAGGGGGAGATGGTGTGCTTCGCTATCAGGGTCGACTATGTGTTCCTAATGTGGGCGAGTTGAGATAGAAAATTCTTGCAGAAGCCCATAACTCCAGGTATTCTATTCATCCAGGCGCCACTAAGATGTACCGTGATCTGCGGGAAGTCTTTTAGTGGAATGGAAAGAAGAGGGATATAGTAGATTTTGTGGCTAAGTGCCCCAATTGTGAACAAGTGAAGGTAGAATATCAGAAACCAGGGGGTATAACTCAAGAGATCGACATTCCTACTTGGAAGTGGGAAGTGATCAACATGGAATTCATTACAAGGTAACCTCGTACTCGCCCGACAACATGACTCCATTTGGGTGATAATTAACAAAGTCACTAAGTCTTCTCGCTTTTTGGCAGTCAAGACCACAGATTTGGCAGAGGATTACGTCATGCTTTACATTAATGAGATAGTCAGTTTGCATGGGGTTCCTTTGTGTATCATCTCAAATAGAGGTCCTCAATTTACCTATCATTTCTGGAAGTCATTTTAGAAAGGTCTGGGTACTCAAGTTAATCTTAGCACAACATTTCATCCACAGACGGATGATTAGGAAGAGTGTGCCATTTAGACCTTAGAGGACATGTTGACAGTTTGTGTGATCGACTTCAAGATTAATTGGGATGATCACCTTCCTTTTATTGAGTTCGCCTACAATAATAGCTACCGTTCCAGTATTCAGATGGCCCCTTATAATGCTTTGTATAGGTGTAGATGTAGATCTCCTGTTGGTTGGTTTGAAGTAGGTGAAACAACCTTGATAGGGCCAGATTCTATTCTTGATGTTATGGAGAAAGTGCAAATCATTAAAGATAAACTAAAGATATCTAGAGTCGCTAGAATATCTTATGCAAATGTAAAAAGAAGGAAACTAGAGTTCCAAGATGATGATTGTTCTTGAAAAGGTAACCAAAGAAAGGGGTGATGAGATTTGGCAAGAAAGGATAGCTCAGTCCAAGATATGTAGGCCCTTATCGAATCTTGAAAAGGATTGGTAAAGTGGCTTATGAGTACGAGTTGCCAACAGATTTAGCAGTAGTGCATCCAGTCTTCCACGTTTCACTATTGAAGATGTGTGTGGGTGATCCAACATCCGTAGTGCCATTGGAGAGTGTGTCTATAAACGATAGTCTTTCTTATGAGGATGTACCAGTTGAGATTCTTGATCACCTGGTTAGAAGGTTGAGAAATAAAGAAGTCGCTTCAGTCAAGGTTTGGTGGAGGAGTCAGTCCATAGAGGGAGCTACTTGGGAAATAGAAGCAACCATGAAGTACAAGTGTCCTCACCTTATTCTTTTCGATTCCACTCTAGCTTGAGGTAATAGTTCCTCTTCAGTTTTTTCAGGTATTCATGAGTAGAATTCAGTCCTAGTACTATGTACCTTCAGTTTGTACTTTAGTTTTTAGCGTATTTGCATATTTTTGGAACTTAGTTCAGTCAGAAATTAGCTTCTAGTGTTTAGTGGTAGGGTTGAAGCTCATCCCATCCATTTCAACTAGTTTAGTCTTCATTCGAGGATAAAAGTTTCCAAGGGGAAGATAATGTAACACCCCGTATCCTAATGAAACCAAATTGCAAATTTCAGAAGCTACAGGTGGCACCTACGGGCACCACCTACGAACCGTAGGGTGACCCACAATCCGTGTTGGTGGTCCTTGGTTCACACCTGTAGCCTCCCCTAGAACTCTGCCTGAAAATTTTACTAAGGGTCAACCCACGATCAAGACCTACAGACCGTAGTAGGACCCACGGTCCATCCTGCAGGTCTGTGGTTCTCACCCGTGACCCTTCTCCCAGAAACATCAGATAAATTGGCTAAGTGTTGTCCCAATGCCTGACCTACGGTCCGTAGGTCTGGTCACGAACCGTGGATCGATACCTCCAAAGCCCACCTTTAGTTACGAATGACGGTCAACCAGCACGGATCGTCATTCAATCGATGGTCCATCAGTCCCGTCCGTCAGTCACTCCGACAACAGTTAAGTCGGGGCTCTTCTCTATCTTTTCCTTATTCGTTTGACCCCTAAACTATGTTGTTTAGACCCAAAATTATGAGGTTTTAGTCAGTTTAAGCCAACAAACATAAGTCAAATCATTAATAAAACTTGGAAAAATTAGAGCGAAAAAGGAGAAAAGAGGTCAAGAACCCTAGTTCAAGAACGCAGCAAGATTACATCAGTTCCAACCCAGAAATTGAAAGATTTCTCCGTGGAATTTATCACCAGGTATGTGGGATTTCACTAGGGGTTTCCTTTTGCCCATTAGGTCCTTAGATTTCAGTCAAATTATTGATTCCCTATTATCAACTAAACCTAGGTTTTCTAGAATTTCAGTAGATAATCATGAATTAGTTATTTACATGTTCCAAATCAGATTATCATGTTATTACTTCATTTTTCGCATGAACTTCAGAACCTTAGCTATGTATTTTTCTTTAGTTTTTGAATTATACATGCTAGGTCAGATATTTCAGTATTTCATATATACTTGCCTCAGTCTTAAATGTGTCATTATCAGTATATTAATGTGCATTCTCAGTCTCCATGTCAGTTTTGAGCTATCTATTATATTACAGAAATTCAGTCACAATGGGTTAATCATTTAATATATTAGGAGTAGCTTAATACCGAGTTGGACAAGGGTCAGTCACCCACATAGTCCCATAACTACGAGCCACGTAGTTTGTAATTCCCCTCTATGGACATCATTTTAGTAATCACGCTAGCATACCTCTACACCTTTGGCTGGGTGTATTGGGTCCTGTAGATGGGGCGTATACATCAGACTCCACATTTAGCTCGTTTGGTTTTATTATCGGTTATTAGTAGCTCCCACATTTCAGTCAGACTACATTGCATTGACCACATTTCAGTATAATCAGTATTTAGCATCAGCCTGTCTAAATTTTGTCATTGCATCCTGTTAGCTCAGTATTCAGTATCTATATCATGTTCAGATTATAATATTGCTTCATGGCTTGTTCAATTATATGTTTATTTCAGCTTTACTCTATCATGTATGCTTAGTACCTTTCAAGTACTGACGCATACTCTACACTAGATCTTCCTGTGATGTAGGTTCAGATTCTCAACATCCAGATCACGCTTAGATCTATTCCCGATCTCCAGTTCAACAGCATCAGTGGTGAGTCATTATTCTTCGAGGACAATAGTCATGTTATCTTTCAGTCCTGGTTATTTTAGTTTCAGTTTTGCTAGACTTAGTTGGGGCATTTCCCAGCACTTCTAGTCAGTTAGTGGCTATTTTCAGACATAGTTAGATTCAGCTTAATATTTGAGTTTGACATTTCTTTTGTATTGAAATTCTCCTATTGATATATTCAGTTTAGTATATGGGTATTCCCCATCATTTTAGATATACTTATGATTAGCTTCCACATCAGTTATTATTATTGTTAGTATGCCCATGTCATGCTAGCAGGGTTAGCTTGGGGTCATTTGTGATATAGGTCTCGTTTCTGCGTCTCGGGGGAAGCTCGAGGTGTAACAGTAGAGGGAGCTACCTGGGAAGCAGAAGCAGTCATGAAGGCCAAGTATCCTCATCTCTTTCCTTCCAATTCCATTCCAACTTTAGGTAATACTTCCTCTTCAGTTTTTCAGTCATTAATGTGCAGATTCAGTTTTCCTTTAGTTTGTACTTTCATATTCAACGTATTTGCATGTTTTTGAAATTTAATTCAGTCATAAATCAGTTTCCACTGTTTAGTGGTAGGGGTTGCAGCTCTCTCCCTCCATTTTAGCTAGTTTAGTCTTCACTAGAGGACAAATGTTCCCAAAGGGGAGATAATTTAACACCCCATATGCTAGAATAGACCAATAACAATTCCAGTTGTTGCAGGTGGCACTTGTTGACACCCAATTTTGACCCGCAACGATATAAATTAATCATCGAGTTTCTTAAATTTCAAACGATTTATAATAATTAATTTTATAAAAGTTTTAAAAATATATAATTTTCAAGTTATTTTAAATAGTAGGTTAGTCAAAATTGGATTGTCAATTTCATTTCCCTCGAATTTCTTGCATTAATACAAGTAAAATGAGGGACAGTTGTTGACACCCAATTTTGACCCTCCCGGTAGGAATAAAATTTCGACCTTCTTAGATTTCAAATTATTTAGAATAATTAGTTTAAAAAGTATTTTTTTAAGTTTTTAAGTGATTTTTATAATATTCAAATAACACATAGTCCTTATATTATAATTAGTATATTTTATAAATATTTGAAAATCATCCCAAAAATATTTTTAATTTTTAGGTGAATATTTTATAAAATTAGTTTATTTTATGTTGGCATATATTTATTAGTTATTTGTTTATAATTAAGTTAATCATTTTATTTCGTTAAGATTAAGAAGCTCGTCAATCAATTAATATTAATTCATCTTATCCAAACATTAAACAGAATTTGCAAATCAACTAAATTTGGTCAACTTCTTAAATTTAATTAGCAATCTTTTCACTCCCCTTCTTAACCCATTATCAGCCTTAATTTTGGGCCTAATTTTAGTTTAATTCATAGCCCTTACAACTTTATCAGTAGCCCAACAATTCCAAAGACCCAAAGGTGGGCCGGCTTTTTCCAGCCCATTTCCCTTTTATTTTAGAATTCAGAAGTCCCCTTTTGTCTTCCGATTTGCCCAGCCCATGTTTTCCCCATACATTACAACATATCCAGCCCAATCCCAACACAAAAAAGCCCATTTCAGCGTTCCAAACAGCAACAACAAAATACAACAACATTACATAAGCAACAGTACCGACCGGACCCCATCACTCTTCTTGTTCACGCGAGAATTCGACCCAGCAACGCGTGAACGAGCAGCGAATTCGAAACCTAGAAATCCAGCAGGCGCTAGTTAACATCAGTCGCGTCCCCTTTTCCCGCTTTTCAGGGATTTCCAAATATCTTCCACTATTTACCTTTGAAAATAAGGAAGAAATTCAAAAGATTTTAAATTTTTGCTCAACGGATTTCCCACCTAAATTTGCCAGAATCTTTCCTATAAATATCCATTTACACTTAAGTGATAGGAAGACATTTTTTTGACTTCAGTCCTTTGGCAATGGTCGTTTTACACTTAAAAATTTATATTTAGCTCTCTGGTTCTAAGTTACGATACGGTCGCCGCTCAAATTTTTTTTAGCTTGCCATTCGTATTTGAAGTTCGCGGTGGAAGTTGGTTTGTGGTCAAGCTTGTCGTCCTGGAACGGTGCCTCGGAAAAGGTAATCTTGCCCCTTCGTATATTCTATTTCTATATAGTGTGTTGTATGTTCAAGCTTTACTATAGGATCCACTGTTAAGTGTGTTTGGTTCCTCATTGTTTTACTATTTTCTATAATGTTGTTCTTGTGAATTTATGGGCGAATGAATCAAGTATTAATAAAGTTTCGTTGGTTTAGATGTTAGTCTCTAATTCATTGGCTTCGATGTAGCATAATCTTGTTCTAAGGATAACTAAATCTCGGCTTTACCTTGTTCAAAATGCCTTAAAACTGATTTGGTCTGAACCACTAATGTATCGATTGTGTCATTTTGGATTGTTCGCTGTTCGGTTTAGCTTTCATCAGTGTGACAAGAATGTGATCATAGTCTTGGTCGTCTGCTTTGCGGTCCTTCTTATTGTGAAGGATTCTTGTTAATATTAGTTTGAATTCGCGTAGTAGATATATCTAGTCTCTAATTTCGATTAGCTTGAGTGGTACATGTATCTTTGGATTTCAACTCATGGCGGGATGCTTGTAGCTCTACCATTGTAGTGTTTAGATTTAACTAAGGCTACTCTAATTTTCCAGATAATAGCCCTCCCATCATTGTCTAATTCTTAAAATATCTATTCTGATAACTTTTTGTTTATCTTAGTCATTTACCTGAATGCTATCAGTGCTATGGACATTGTTTTATGCCTATTATGTCATGGTTTAACATGTTTGCTTGAATGATAATGTTGCCTAGTTTAGTTATTTCATTGTAGTTATTTTCTTCCTTTGCTTAAAATGAGTTAGTTGGCTACTGCCTCCAATTTTTAACCCCTTTATATATTCTGATCTCCTAGAACTGGTTTGGAGCATTTGAAAATTGCTTGATGCATTAATTGTTTTGTGGTGAAATTAACTTCCTCATTAGCTGAAATCGAATGTGAATTTGGTTAGAATAGTAGCATAATTTTAGTTAAATTTTACTTCTTTAGCACGATATTATTCACTGAGCATTTGTCGATTCATAGTCTTTTTCTTTGGATTTCCATTAATGGTTGGCTTGCATTTGAGTCATTGTAATTAGGAAAACTTCGTTATAATTATTATTTTATATACATTTATTCTTGCTCATCTTGAATAGCTAGGTGTTGATTTTTTGGCATGAATTTATTCTTCTTCGTTCCCTTAAATTTCATGCAGCTTAGTATTTCAAACCATCTAGATATTTTCGTTGTTTGGCTACAAGTGAAAAGCTTCTTATGTGATTTTTTATTGTTTTGATGCATGTGACATTGGATGAGTCTCATGGGCTCTCGACTTTCCTCCCTTCGCATTTGGTGAGGGCCATAAAGGCCCAAAATTCTTTTATCGAGTCAGCCTACCTTGAGAAATTGAAGAACAAGTCTTTGAAGTTGACGTACAGGTCTCGGAAAGCAGAAAAATGGGATGTTTACATCCGATATACAATAGATATATACAAAAATGGGAATTGGGTTAAACCCCAAAAGCAGAAGCGAATTTGGCCCAAGAAAGGCCCAAATTCAACTTCTCTCCCTTGCTCTTAAATTATTTAATTGCGATTATATATTGTTTGTTGTTTATTAACTTTTACTTTAGAATTGCTAATTAACTTAATCGAATTCCCCAAAAGATGAACTATTTCTTTGTTTTTTTTTTGTTTTTAAGAAATTTAATTTTATCAAGTCTTGTATTTTTTACACACTTAAAATTTTTTGTCAAAACTTTCACTTGTCTTTATTTAATTTAAAAGATACTCACTTTAATTAATTCAATTGGTTTAAGTTATTAAATTTGAAATAATACAAATAAATGTAATTTTGTGAAAACCTTAATCACTTGCATTTTAATTAAAATGTTTCATTTTAGGTCCCTTTTTCTAAAAATAAAATAAAATATGTCATTTATTTAATTATTTTTTCAAAGTTAATCAATTTCATAGTTATAATTTTAAATCATTTTTCCAAAAAATAGCAAAATATTTAACCAAGTCATTAGATAACTGCGTGTTAGCGGACGCTTCAAATACCTTAAAACCCTTCTTGAAGCGTAAATAAGAACATCTTACCCATTTTCTCTAAATTTATAAAAATTTAATTTGTTACCGTCTTTTAAAATTAAGTTTTCTTAATTTCTTTAAAATATTAAGTGTCGACTCTTTTCTAAGTATTTTTCTCAAATTGTTTTGTAGTTCTAACATTTCAAAAAGTGATTTTGTTAAAGATGGTAAAATTATGGCATAACAGCACCCACGGGCACTATCCACGGTCGTAGGAGGACCCACGGTTCGTCCTGCAGGTCCATGGTGTACCACCTGTAACCCTCCCCCAGAAACTTGCAAAAAAATTTGGCCAAGTGTCGACCCACAGCCGGACTTACGGACCGTACGGCAGGCCATAGACCATGGTCGTGGTATGTGGATTAGACCCCCAAATTCCAGCGCCCAGTCATTGACTAGCATGGACCGTCGGTCCATCCACGGTCCATCGGTCCCGTCCGTCAGTGACCCCGACATCAGTTAAGTCATGGGTCTTTTTGGTCTTTTCCTTTTGTGTTGGACCCCTAAACTACGTAGTTTTTATTAGTTTTAGCGTAGTAAATTAATTAGAACTTAACCTAATTAATTATTTACCAAAAATTCATCAAACATAGAGCGAAATAGAGGAGGAGAAGTCGACCAACCCTTGTCCAAGAACACAACGAGTCTTCATCAATCTCAACCCAAAATCAAAAGATCTCTCCGTGGAATTATTCACCAGGTATGTGGGATTTCACTAGTGGGTTCCTTTCGCCCATTAGGTCCATAGAATTCAGTTAGATTCTTTACTCACTTAATATTATCTGGACTTAGGGTTTCTATAATTTCAGTAGATCATTATGAATTAGTTGGCTTAATGTTCCTAATCAAATTATTATGATTTTAGTATTTTTTTTTGTGTAGATACCTTCATAAATTCAGAACCCTACCTATGTAGTTCTTTTAGTTCATAAATTACACATTCTAGGTCAAATACTTCAGTTACACATGTCTCAGATTTAAATGTTTCATTATCAACATATTAATGTTACATTTTCAATTAGCATGTCAGTATTTTGAGTTATCCAGTATTATAGAACTTCAGACATAACTTGTTAATTACTTAATCAATTGGGAGAAGCTTAATACCGAGTGGACTAGGGTCAGTCACCCTCAAGTTCCAGAACTACGTGCCCCGTAGGTTGTAAGTCCCCTCTGTAGGCATCATTTTAGTGATCACGCCAGCATGCCTCTATACCTCTGATAGGGTACATTGAGTCCTCTCGATGAGGAGTATACGTCGGACTCTACATTTAGCTAATGTGGTTTTATGTCGGTTATTATTAGCTCCTATAGTTCAGTCAGATTCTATTGCATTGACCATGTTATCAGTACAGTTCAATATTAAGTCTCAGCATGTTATAAACTTGATCATTGCATTCAGTTTAGTCCTATTCAGCATTTTCAGTATCCTTATCATGTTCAGATTACATCACTGCTTTAATGCTTGTTCAGTTATGTTATTATTCAACTTTATTCTATCATGCATGCTCAGTACCTTTCATGTACTGACACATACTATGTGCTAGATCTTCTCGTGATGTAGGTTTAGGTCCTCAGTAGTCAGATCACGCATAGATTGGTTCCCGATCTTCCGTTCAACAACATCAGTGGTGAGTCCTCATTCTTCGAGGATAGTTAACATGTTATCTTTCCATTTTAGTCTTAGTTTCAGTCTTTGCTAGATTTTGCTAGGGCATGTCCCAACACTTCTAATCAGTTTAGAGGCTTATTCAGACATAGTTTGATTCAGCTATACTATTAGAGTTTGAATTTTCATTTGTATTCAAACTCTCAGCTTTCATATATTCATATTTAGTATATGGGTATTGCCTATCATTTCAGATTATTTATATGATTTCGCTTCCGCACATTATTTATTTATTCAGGTTGCTTTAGTATGCTTATATGCCAACATGATTAGCTTGGGGTCATTCGTGATCCTAGGTCCCGTGTACGCATCGAGGGGTGGCCTCGGGGAGTGAAAACATAAGTCTATAAAAGGTTCATCATCATTTGGGCTCCCGCTCCACGCTCAAGTTGGGTTGATCTTGAAAGGGGCGTTAGAGTGGGTTAGAATCCCACATTGGTTGGGGAAAAATGGTTAGATTTAATGGATTTGAGCAATCCTCCTGTCATGATCTAGATTTTGAGGTTAAGTTGGACCCAAGTACCATATCTTTACATGGTATCATAGTCAAGTTCATCCCCATTTGGGCTCCCTTTGCGGGTCAATATATAGTGTGTTAGAGTGAGAAAGAATCCCATATTGGTTGGGGATTAGATTGGTGGTTTGCTTATATGATTTGGACAATCCTTCATTCATGAGCTAGCTTTTGAGTTAAGTTAGGTCTATGTGTTATATTTTTACATTTTATATACTTTGTATAAAAACACTTATTTATATTTGGTCCTATTTGATATATATATACTCTTAAACTTGCCTGCAAATTTCATTTTGACATACTAGCTATGTCTAGTTCCAATTGAGCATCTGAAAACATTGGAACAAAATAAAAACATAACATATGACGATGTTTGATTGAAAAAGACATTGTTGAGAAAATGGTTAACCTTAGATTTCTCTCTCTGGTGTGCTTGAGTTGAGTTACAGGAAATTACACTTAGATGTTAAGGAAATTATATCTAATATTTAAACACTTCCATGTTAATTGTTAAGTGTAAGTCTCCTATTATTATTTCAAAAAAGAAAAGGTTCAATAAAATAGTGTAAAGCAAATTTTAAATGGAAGATTCACCAAACATCTTGGTCCGGCAATGCTATAATCTTTCATCTATTGAAATTCATCACTTAAAATGAGTAAAACATAAATGAAGAAGTTTTCTTCAAAATGCAGAAACCATGTCTATTACAATATTTAACTATGTCCTAAAACTCCTAGAAATAACCATGTCTATCACCTCTTCTTCTCCTCTTCTTCTAATGATTCTCTTATTGGATGTAAATTCCTTGACAAATTTATATACAAAATTTGAGAAGAATTATAAATGATTTAAACTTGTTTGCTCAGTTGAGATGTTTTAAACAAAAAAATTGAAATGAATCCCTAATCTTGATTCTAAGTCTCGTTTAGGACACCACGACCTAAAACTGGCACGCCCTGAGGCTACCCCCTTGACGTAACACATAACCTAGGTTCACCAGTGACCCCAAGCTAACCACGTGTCTTGCATATCATAAGTATACTCTAAAAGTTACTTAATTAAACAACTACTATGTGGAAGCTAAAACAGTGGATAACTGAAAATGGGGAAAACCCAACTAGTCTGAATGTATAAAACATACTAGGAGTTAAGTGATAAGTCAAACAATCACTTAATAAGTCATGATGAATCTACTACTATGTCTGAAAAGCCTCTAACTGAGTTGAGTTGCTAGGATATGCCACCCAGCTAACTCTAACAAAACTGGAAACTGAATATCAAGACTAAAATTGAAAGCATGTGTATTGTACTCAAAATATGAGGACTCACCACTAAAGCTGCTGAAGTCGAACTGAGAATCGATCTAAGCGTGATCAGGATGTTGAGTACCTGAACCTACATCATGAAAGGATATAGCACAGAGTATGCGTCAGTACTTGGAATGTGCTGAGCGTGCATGATATATATACTAACATGAAAAAATATATGTGAGCTGAACAAAGAATAACTAAGCAAAGATATAATCTGACACATGTTCTGAAATATAACTGAAAAGAACTAAACTGAATGTAATGACCAAGTGTTAATGATGAAGATAACATTTTAGCTGTAAACTGATATAAATGCTGAAAACCTAGTCAAATTCATTAAGAGTCTGACTGTGGGAGCTACTATTAACCGACATAAACCATGTGAGCTAAATGTAGAGTCCGATGTATACGACCCATCGAGAGGACCGAATATACCCTGCCAGGGTAAAAAGGCATGACTGACGTGATCACTAAATCTGATGCCCAAAAGAGGGGAATTCTAATCCTATGGGGGCACGTAGTTCAAGGACTATAAGGGTACGTGAACCCAGTCCAAGTCGGTGCTAAGTGTACTCCCAACTGAATATGTATATGACTGAAATGTACTAAAATACTAGAATGCAACATTTATGTGTTTATAATGTGACATTGGAAATTTGGAGCATGATTATCTGTTTAACTGACCTAACAAGTGTAATTCATAAACTAAGAGAATTCATACAAACTAGGGTTTTGAGTTTCAGACAAGGAATTTTGCAATGTTTCCAAGAAAACATGATATTTCGATTAAGAGTACTATAACGGCTAAATTACAATAATTCCCCAAGGTTTTACAAACCCTAGGTCTAAATAAGCTATGTAGAATCAAGGAACTGACCAAATTTTAGGGACCTAGTGGATGAAAGGAAACCACTAGTGAAATCCCACATAACTGGTGATGAAATTCAGGGAGAAATCCTTTGGATTTCGGGGCTGAAACTTGAAGATCACTGTTGCTTGTTCTTGAAAGAAACTGGCGCCTCTTCTCCTCTTTTCATTCTAATGTGGATGATTTTTGGAGAAGAAGGGTTCTGGGTATGTCTCAGTAGGTTGTTCGACATAGTTTAAGTAAAATGACGTAGTTTAGTCACCGAACGACTTAGTTTAAGTGCCTCAACACATAGGGAAAAGTCCAAAATGACCCTGACTTAAATGCTGACGAAGCCTAGCCACATAGGGAACGACAGTCCTTCATTTGGATTACCGACAATCATTTGGGTTCGTCGTTCAAGTTTCACCCGATAGGTATTCACTAAAATGAGAATAACATTTTACTCTGAGCTTGGATTTTAGCAAACTCAATTGTGTTGGAAAGAGGATTCAATTATCTTTCAATCAATAGGTATGGGCCTCTTATTTCATTTTGTTCTAAAATATATGACTGTTTGAAGTTGACCTAATAGCTATTTTCCTTGGAATAACTGTTGACCCCCACCTACAGTCAGACCAACTGTACGCAGGTCCAACCACGGACCGTACTGGTCGAATGTGTGTGGGATCATTGACCATCAACTTTGGACCCTAACGACGGAACCATCCGATCTGTGGATCAATCATCACGGTTCACGACTGTAGGTTTCACCTTTTGATCTTGAATATTCCCTATGTCTTCGACTAAACCAAGGGGTCCGATCTACGGTCAGTGGTACGACCCACGGTCCATTAGTGGCTTCTTTTTGTTCGTACACTAGATCCTGGAAAGGTGCATTTTTCTGTTTTCTCAAACTAAGGTGTTACAATATCTCCCCCTTGGGAACATTCCTTCTCAAATGAAGTCTCAACACGCTGAGTAAGAAGGGAATGAGCTGCAATCCCTACCACTAAGTACTAGAACTAATATCTAACTAAAATGAGTTCCAAGAATAATGCAAATATGCTGAAATGCAAGAATAACTAAGGGAACTAGATACTGAGACTGAATTAAAAAATAGTAGGCTGAGAGACTGGAGAGGAACTATTACCTCTAGCTGAAACTGAACCAGAAGGTAAGAGTTGAGGATACTTGGCCATCATGGCTACTTCTGCTTCCCAAATAGCTCCATCTACGGACTAACTCCTCCACAAAACCTTTACTGCATCGACTTCCTCATTTCTCAACCTACGAACCTGAAGGTCAAGAACCTCAAGTGTCACATCTTCATAAGTTAGACTATCCTTCACAACCACACTCTCTAATGGTGCTATTGATGCTAGGTCACTCACACACTTCTTCAACAAGGAATGTGAAAGATTGGATGCATCGTTGCTAGTTCTTCTGGAAACTCTAACTCATAGGCCACATTACCAACCCTTTTGAGGATTCTACAATGATCTACATATCTAGGAATGAGCTTCCCTTTCTTCCCAAATCTCATCACCCCCTTCATGGCTGATACATTTAGGAAAACCCAATCATCGATTTCAAACACCAAGTCCCTTCTCCTCACATCTACATAGGACTTCTGACGAGTCTGAGCTGCCTTTAGTCTATCTCTGATGAGCTAAACTTTGTCCATAGCATCATGAACCAAATCTGGCCCAATCAAAGCTACTTCATCTTCTTCAAACAAACCAATCAGGAACCTGCATCTACACCCATATAGTGCCTTATAGGGGACCATCTTAAATATAGAATGGTAGTTGTTATTATAGGCGAACTCTTTGAGAGGTAGGTGAACCTCCTAACTTCCCTTGAAATCGATCACACAATATCTGAACATGCCCTCTAAGGTCCTAATGGTACTCTCTTCCTGACCATCCGTCTGTGAATGAAATGTTGTACTGAGATTTACATGAGTACCAAGACCTTTATGAAATAATTTCCAGAAATGAGAGGTAAAGTGGGGACCTCTATGTGAGATGATAGATAAGGGAAATCCATTCAACCTTACTACCTCATTAATGTAGAGTTTAGAGTATTCATGCACTGAATCTGTAGTCTTGAAAGCCAAGAAGTGAGCGTACTTAGTCACTATGTCTACTATCACCTAAATGGAGTCATACTGTCTCCAAGTATGAGGAAGACCTTTAATGAAATCCTTGTTTATCACTCCCACTTCCTTGTAGAAATGTTAATCTCTTGAGTCATACCTCCTGGTTTATGATGTTCTACTTTAACCTATTGACAGTTAGGGCAGTTAGCCACAAAGTTTGCTATATCCCTCTTCATGTCGTTCCACCAAAAGACTTCCTGCAATCACGGTACATCTTAGCGGCACCTGGATAGATAGAATACTTGGAGATACGGGCTTCTGTAAGGATCTGTTGCCTCAACTCACCCATCTTAGTAACACATAAGCGACCTTGGTAATGAAGTACAACATATCCCCCTTGAGAAAAAACCTCAACTTTCTGCTGATGAACTTCACCTTTCAATTGAAGCAATATAGGATCACTATATTGTTTTTCCTTAACCTCCGTTACTAATATAGATTCTAACCCATTCTGAACTATCACACCATCATCTAATATGTCTGTAAGGCAAACTTATAAGCGAGCAAACTAGTGAACATCTTTTGCTAATTCCTTACTTTCTTCCTCAACATGTTCTACACTAGTGCCCTGAAGTTGGTCGAACAAATCATCAATACTAGGGATGGGATACTTATTCTAGATTGTGACTTTGTTTAACTGACGATAGTCAATGCACATCCTGAGGGCACCATCTTTCTTTTTCACGAATAAAACAAGAACACCCCATGAAGGTATACTAGGTCTGATGAATCTCTTATCTAGAAGGTCTTTCAAATGTTCTTTCAATTCCTTAATCTTAGCTGGAGCCATTTTGTAAGTAGGAATCAAAATAGGCTGGGTATCTGGAAGGAGATCTATTCTGAAGTCAATTTCCCTATCGGGTGGGACTCCTGGAAGATCTTCTGATAACACTTCAAGAAATACATTTACTACTGGGACTAACTCAATAGTTGGGATTTTAGAGTTTGAGTCCTTAACTCGAACAAGATGATACATATACCCTTTAGAGATCATCTTTCTGGCCTTAAGGTAATTGATAAATCAACCTATAGGTACTGAGCTACTACCCTTCCACTGTAAAACTGGCTCATTTGAAAACTGAAACCGAATGATTTTAGTTCTACAATCGACTAAGGCATAACACAGAATGTAACCAATCAATGCCTAGAATGATGTCGAAATCTATCACTTCTAATTTTACAATATCTGCTGAGGTGACTTTCCGAGAGACTGTGATGGGGCAATTTCTATATACTCGTCTAGCTATAACTAGGTCACCAATTGGAGTAGGTATTGAGAAGAATTTTGAGAGAGTTTTTGGACTTGCATCGACCACTGCCTCAAGTTCATAAATTCATGAGCTCTAGCCTCCTTTAACGCTTTCTGGAAGAACCTGTCCAAAATAACAGTCTTTAAAAGTTAACAACTCACCGAACTTCCATTAGTACCATGAGATTCCTTCTACTTCTAGTACTAAGTGTAGGCCACTCCCTTTAACAGATAGGTGGCCAAATCTGCACTCTCGACTGGAGTGATACTCATAATGCCTATTACCTTCTTGATATCGTCGAAAAACATTTGTGGATCTTATGCTTACTTAGACCGATGAAACTCCAGAGAGTTCATCCGATTAAAGTCCTAGATTCTTGTTGTAGAAGTGTTAGTCTATGGCGGAGCTAGGGCCACAACATACTGATTGACCTAAGCGTTCCTGGACTGAGCAAGCATTTGGAAAGCAACCCTATACTCGGCATGCATGGCTTGCTTATTCAATGGGTTTGCTCGAGTTGTTTGATGATTCCTTGTGTTAACTCTTTCGGGGTGCATTTTACGAAATGCGAAGAGTACGAGTTAGAATGAGGTTAGATATAGTTCATGCTCTATAGCATGAGTTGGAAAAGAAAGAAGGGAAGTTTTTCTTAGAACACTTAGTAGCCTCTCTCTCAAAGGTGTGGCGCATTTCAAAATCATGAAACACACTCTACTTAGTGCGACTTTCAGACATCCTAAGAATCTTGAACCTTATGCTCTGATACCAAGCTTGTCACGACCCGAGGCTACCCCCTTGATGTAACACTTGACTAGGATCATTAGTGAGCCCAAGCTAACCTTGTGTCTGGCATATCATAAGCATACTATAAAAGTTACAGAAATAAACAAGTACTAGTCTAAATGTATAAAACATACTAAGAGCTTAGTGATAACTGAAACAATCACTTAACAACTTAAGTTGCATCTACTACTATGTCTGAAAAGCCTCAAAATGAGTTGAGTTGCTGGGATATCCCCCTCCCCCCTAAGACCTAACTGTAACAAAATTAGAAACTGAATATAAAGACTAAAATAGAAAGCATGTCTATTGTCCTTGAAGTATGATGACTCACAACTAAGGCTGCTGAAATCGGACTAAGAATCAATGTAAAAATGATCTCGAAGTTGAGTACGCGAACCTACATCATAAAAGGATGTAGCACAGAGTATGCGTCAGTACTTGGAATTTACTGAGCATGCATGATAATAATATTAAGCTGAACAAATATATGTGAGTTAAACAAAGCATAACTGCGCAATGATATAATCTGACACATGTACTAAAGTATAACCGAAAATAACTGAACTGAATGCAATGACCAAGTGCTAATCATGAAGATAGCATGTTGAACTGTAAACTTATATAAATATTGAAAACCTAGTCAAATGCACTAAGAATCTGACTTTGGGAGCTACTATTAACCGACATAAACCATGTGAGCTAAACATGGAGTGTGATGTATACGCCCCATCAAGAGGACCCAATATACCTTCCCAGGGTTATAAAGGCATGACTTCCGTGATCACTGAAGTTGATGCCCAATAGAGGGGACTTATAATCCTACAAGAGCACATAGTTCTAGGACTACGAGGGTATGCTAAACCCTAGTCCAACTCTGTGCTAAGTCTACTCCTAACTGAATATGTAAATGACTGAAATGTACTAAAATACTAAATAGCTCAAATATACTGACATGCAATCTGAGAATGCAACATTTTTGTACCGATAATGTGACATTCGAAATCTAGAGCATGATTATCTGTTTAACTGACCAACCAGGTATAATTCATGAACTAAGAGATTTCATACAAAGTATGTTTCTGAATTTCATGCAAGCAATGAAACAATGTTTCCTAGAAAACATGATATTATTATTAAGATTACTATAACAACTAAATTACAACAAGGAACTGACTGAATTCTAGTGACCTAGAGGAGTAAAGGAACCCAATAGTTAAATCCCACATACCCGGTGACAAAATTCACGGAGAAATCCTTTGGATTTTGTGGCTGAAACTTGAAGAACAATGTTTCTTGTTCTTGAAAGAAACTGACACCTCTTTCTTCTCTTTTCGTTCTAATTTGGATGATTTTGGAGAATAAGAGTTTTGGGTATGTCTGATTAGATTATTATACTTATTTTGAGTAGAACAACGTAGTTTAGTCATCAAACAACGTAATTTAAATGCCCTAACGCATAGGGAAAAGTCCAAAACGACCTTGACTTAAATGCGGATGAAGCCCAGCCACAGACGGAACGACGGTCCCTCATTTAGACTACAGTCCGTCGTTTAGTTTGTCGTTCAAGTTCTGCCCGACATGGATTCACTAAAATGAGCATCACTTTTTACTTCGATCTTGGATTTTAGCAAACACGATGAAGTTGCAAAGAGGATTCAATTATCATTCATTTTATAAGTTATGGGCCACCTAATTCATTCTGAGCTAAAAGATATTTCCGTTTGAACTTGACCTAACAACTATTATCCTCTCAATAACTGTTGATCCCGCCTACGGTCAGACCTATGGTCCGTAGGTCCAATAACGGACCGTACTGGTCGAACGTGGGTGGGATCAGAGACAATCAAGTTTCGACCTCAACTACGGAACTAACCTATGGTTCGTGGGTCAATGAACATACCCTAGTTCATGGTCGTAGGTGACATTGATCCTGAATTTTCCCTAAGTGTGGCACTGAACAACGGGCCCGACCTACGGTCTTTGGTCTGACCCACGGTCCGTCGGTGGCTTCCATTTGTTGTGACACCAGATCCTGAAAAGCTGCATTTTTCTATTTTTTCAAATTAGAGGTGTTACAAAAACATAAAAATTGAACTGAAACTAATTGGTACCTTTGATAAATCTTCTGATATCATCTCAGTTTTTGCAGCATTATAAGCCTGATTAACAGTCGTAACATTATTGGAGGACGTCTTATGGACACAAGGTAACGTTGGATGAAGGCAATACATGTGATAATTGACTGTATCCAATACTGCGACATTTTTGTACCCATTTATATTAGTATCATACTTGTATAGATCACGATACTGTGTTGAGTGACATTTTACCAGAAAAGACACTTGTTAGCTATTGATCAACACTCGAAAGCCAATAATAATGCCTCCAGACCTAAAACAAAGTTGTCCAAAGTGTCGGAAACCTTCCAACGGATGCCTGCGACGTTATAAGTAGCAAGGACTGTGTACTTTCTGAAAATGTATATCTTAAAGGAAACTAAATGTTGTGCCCTCCCTAGCCATATATCTTCATCTGTGAAAATTTAACCGTAGCTTATATCATAATGACCAAGAAACTCGGGAAGGTCGATTAGTATGTGAAATTTGTAGAATACGTTGGAATTTTCAACCAGCTTACTTACAGTTACCAATTTTTATTGATCTACATTGGGATAATCAATCTGCATAGGGTGAAGTCGCCACAATATATTATCCTGCAATTTCATAATACATTTCTTCTGCTTTCTTGTCGTTTGTTGTGTTGAAATTTGGTTTCAATAAGGACTCCTATTTCAAACCCTATCCCCTCTCCTCTTGTATACATGTCTCCCGTTAAGTAATGTATCATTTGAAATTATCGGATTACCAGAGAATTTATATATCCAAGAGCAATGAAAAAACTA
Organism: Solanum tuberosum; assembly: GCF_000226075.1. NCBI lineage: Eukaryota > Viridiplantae > Streptophyta > Magnoliopsida > Solanales > Solanaceae > Solanum > Solanum tuberosum. Next base: position 117,838 of record NW_006239611.1, on the reverse strand, counting down.
AATTTTTGTAATTGGAAAAACTTGGGATTTTTGTAATTGGAGAAACTTATTGGTTGTAATTAGTCCAAAAGTATGAGATTGTTGCTCTTTATGCTAGTTATTAAGTTAGAAACTCAAAATAATATAAAGGAAAAATGAATTTTTTTTTTGGAAATAGCAAATATAATAGATATAATAGGTCTCTATAACTATAGTTTTGATAATTGCTCTTCATAACTCTAGTTTTCTTTGCTATAGAGGCTACGGTATGCATATTTCTCCCCTTTTGTATATTTCTCTTGTGAATATACTAATAGGGTAAGTATATCCAAATTACGTACTTATCCATTTTGTTTTTTTTCAAAATTCTATTTGTATATTTCGTTTGTCAATATATAAACAAGATAATTTATTATGAAATTTATCAAAAGCCCCAAATAAGATAAAATTTTCCAGCCCATTTTATATAAAAATATTTTTAAAAAAAATTAGCCCAAATTAGCCGAAACCCTAATCTATTTTTTGAATGAGCAAATAACTTGTGCTGTTTCTCTATGGCTTAGTTTTCTAAACCAACACCAACAATTTCAACAGATCACCAGTTCTATTTTGGTGTGATTTTCATCTTTAAAATATGAGACTCTCTCCTCTCTCTCTCTCCATCAATCACGTATCTCTTCTTTAGTTCGGTCAACAAAAAGCCAAAATACTTTTGAAATCTCTTATGAAGAATCACACATACATATTTTGGAATTTGAACGGCCACTTTAAAATCAAATCATGCCAAAAACTGTAATCAGAAGAACCCTAGTTCATCACTATAAATAGCAGGTCTTGCATTCATTTTTGTGGAATTCTTTTGCCCCCACACCACACCTGAAACCACTGTAGATTGATTCTCGTCTGATCTCTACTTAGTATTTGTGCTAATAGAGGTCATATTATATTCTGCTTGTAATCGTTCTGAAGAGAGTATAAGGAGGAGATTCAAGTAGAGGTCGGACGCTCTTCACTATCCTACAACAGATTGAAGAGAGTTTAAGGAGGAAATTCGAGTAGACATCTGCCTCGATATACACTCACCTACAAAAGGTAACATTCGACCTGTCCTTTTCTTTTTTTTTTGTCTCCCTGACAAACTGTTATTCTTATCTTAAGAAAATAACGACTTGCCATTAACTTACTTAGCTATAATTATATATGACTACAAAATATACTTGGTTCTCGTTCGAGCTCTCTATATAGATATGAAGCCATATTCCTTTCATGTTTTAGCCGTCATTCATTTAAGAAAAGGTTTCATTTCGTGATTAAATCTTCACTTGAAAACAGTTTGTCGGTCCAAGTTAAATTCTTATTTGATGACTTTATATGATAAATTTTTGATTCTCATGTATTCATATGTAAATGTATGTTTAAAAGAGATCGAGTGTTGTTCTTGCTAAGTAAGAAATGTTATGCATGTTACAGTTTTTTAAATAAAAATTAGTGTAAGAAAAATCATGATCCTATGCACGCTGGGAAGATTCCTGTCTAATCTCTATGCACACAGAAAATATAGATTTTAAGCTCATCCCCTAATCTATATTATTTAGTGATGGCGGTGTAAAATGTGGAAGGATCATGGATTGAAAATGTGGAGTATTAATTTTGTGCTAAAAAGACTTGAAAGGTGGCTTGGCAGTTTTGAGTTTGGTTTAAGGTTACCAGTTGTAGGAAAAATATCTAGATAGGCATTTTGGATAGTATATTCATTTACGACTTTACTTAGTTGTATATTTGTTTTAATCAAATCATTTAAAGTTGAATCGTCTTACTAATTTCCTTACTCTCTCTTTTTTTACATGAATACTTTGGAGCTAGTTGGACTCTTCATAAAAGACTTCTACCATGCAAGAAGTCTCATTTCAAGACTCATCACCATTGCTATATTTGAAAGTGTGCGTCCTCTCTTCCGCTTTGTGTCTCGCTCTTCTCAAAAGCTCATGCAAAATGGACATGACAAAGTAGCAAAGAAATCTGGAAAACTATTCCTTTCATTTCTCTTTTAGTCATTACTATATTATGTTTCTGTTCATGCTGATATTTTGACATTAAACTATATGACACTTATTTGCTATTTGCCCTTTCTACTTTTTTAAGACTAACCACTTTAGTCTTTAATATATTTTGTATGTTGGGTCTCGTGGAATTTTCTTTTTTTTTGCAAATCATTTTAAAAAATAATTAAGTACACCTTGATTAGATCCACTAAGTTTTTTTACGAAAAAATTGAATAAATCCCTTCACAGAATAACTTTTGGTTATGAAATGTCCAATGAACAAGTTTGTTTGAAAGTTTTAAACCATTCCAAAAAAGGGGGACGTGAACTTTTACTAAAGACGGATAAGTTTTCGACTGTTTGGATAAAGGTTTCTTTGATCTACTTATGTTTTATTATTTTTCTGATTTGTTGCAAAATATGAGGGATTTTATTTTTAAGATACATATCACAAGTATTTTACCAAGTATTTATAACATATTCCTTTTAAATTTACTTTTTTTTAACTAATTAACGTAAGTTTTGTCCAGCTAATTACTTTGAACTGATTTTTAAAGTATGTGTGTCTCCCCTTCAGGATAATTAGAAGTTTTACCTATAATTTCATAAGTTTAATCAACAATTCAAAGTTAACTTAGCATCACTTTAGCTAATATATTGTAGATCGTTTGTCTTCGAGTTAAAATGGGGTATAAAATTAATCATTTTATTATTATAAATAAGGCAAAGTATATGAAGAAATTGACAATGGATGAGTTCAATAGTACTAGAAGCTCAAAGGAGCATACAATAATTATAGCATGGATGCAGTTACAAAAAGTGATTATCAGAAATCAAAAGTATTAAATTCATAAGTATAATTTATTATTTAATAAGAGGGATAAGTAATAATTTCTTATTAATAAAGAGTAGAATTGTGAGCTAATTTTTAGTAGGCATTTTTGAAAGATGATGAAGACAAAAGATTTAGTTTCTCTATTTTAGCTTATTCATAACGGTAAAGATTATCATAATTTTTGATTGATTGTATTGATTTCTTTCTTGATCCTTATTTATTACTGTAAATATTGTCATTTGTTTTTGATTGATTGCATTGATTTTCTTTGTTAATCCTTATTCATAATGGTAAAGATTGTCATTTAGTTTAATTATTATTATTTTGATTTCTTTCCTGGTCATTATGTCCCACCTTCTTGTATAGATACCCTATTCATTATTAATAGAATCATTTATTGGCTCGAGTTTAAATCAATACAAAATTTTAACCATCAATATGTTGGCTTAAAATTTCAACTAGTTCTACAAATTTCACGTACTTTCATAAGAGCGATTTGATTTATGGCATGAAATCGAACTGATTGGGGATACTTTCATCTATTTGGTCATTGGTAGTTCACATATTAATTGGTGTAATTTTTTATCTTGTCACATAAGTGACAGTAGTTTTCTACCATTTGATACAACGAGAGTAGATGACATACTAATTGATTGTTTTGAAATCATCGATCATTGTGTTCGCTTCTATCGATCATAGTGATGTCGCACAAAGCTCAATAAACTCAGTGTAACATCCGACAATTTGAAATAACTATAAAGAGGCTTAGAATTGGAAATAATAATTTTTGGAAAGAATTTTTAAAAAATCTGGAATTTGGCCAAGTATGGATAAAGGTGAGTTTTTGGCCATCTTTGAGCAGTCATAACATCTAGCTCAGGATGATTTAGGAGTAGCTCCAGTTATGGTTACGAAGTTCGTAGAATGATCTTTCTAACGCCACCGAGTTTGCTCGATTCCGAGTTCGTATGAGCGAGTTATGCCCTTTGAAAGTTGGGCAGTTGGCAGGGGGTCCGTCCGGAAATTTAAGGGCATTTTGGTCTTTTCACAAATCATTTATTTTGAGGTTATATTGTTGTGTTAGGCTGATTGCGGATCATTTTTGTTCCATTTTAAAAGAGTAAGAGTTAGGGTTCTTGAGTGAACAAGAGAAGAAGGGAGAAAGAAGAGAAGTCGTGGAAATCGTCGGGGGTGATCCCTAATAGGTATGTGAGTTCATAGTGTGGGTTGATCCTTTTGCCCCACACTCCAATCTCTTTTTATTATTGAGAAAAGATTGATTGTGTTGTTAAAGTTGTGGGGTGATGTTGTTGATGTTGTTGATTTTGTTGTTGAAGTCCCTTGTTGATTGGGACATGTTTTTCGGTTGTGTTTTTGAGTTGTAATCTATTGTATGTTGAGGGGTTTACGGTTCTAAGTGTTTGGTGTTGGAACCCTTGAAGTAAGGGTGGTTTAGAGTTGGCAAAACAAGGGAGAAAAGTCGAGTTTTCTGGGCAAGGGGTTGGCGCGTCGCGCCTGCCTGCGCTCCCCAAAAAGGGTTCTGAAGTTTCCCCCTTGGGGTGGCGCACCTCTCTGTACGCCAGCAGGCCACCTCTGAAGTTTTTGGTCTGGCGCTCCGCGCCTCTCAGAGCGCCAAGAGAGCCAGGTTTTCCCATTCATTCCCTACTTTCTTATGCATGTTCCTAGGTATTGTACCTATGTTTCCTAGTTGTTTCCAACACTCCAAGGTACTTCTAAAAGTCAAGAACTCATCCGTAACATGTGATCAAACACCTTGAATTCATAATCCAATTCAAGGAGAGTTAGTTTCCAAGTCAAGTGAACTTAGAAGTCAAGTGAAATCAAGAGTTAAGCTTAGAAGTTAAGCAAGTCTTTAAAGTTGTTCAAGAGTCTTTATTGAATGTTTTAACTTCATTTTTAGGCTTAAGTTGCAAGTCAAGTAAAGAGTAAAGAGTCAAGAGTTTCAAGTTGAGTAAAGAGTTTAAAGTTGAGTTCATTTCTCAAAGTTATTAGAGAAATATGTATTCCTAAAGAAGTTTTAAAGAAATGTTTTTACATTTAAACAAGGTTGGAAACTGAGATTTCCAAAAGAGCCTTCGGGCAAGTTTTTGAGTAATTATCTCATATCAGCAGGAAGAAATATGTTTTAAAAACATAAGAGCCAGTACATTTTTGGGAGTAGTATCGAGCACCGAATTGGGGGAGCGTTCAAAGAACCCACAGCCCCCATAGAACCATGTTAGCCACCATGGGTAGAAAAGGATCATACTTTTTAGATGAATCCTTTTCAGATTAGACTAGTGGATCCATTAGGCAGTTCAGGTCCTATACCTTTGGCCGGGAATAGGATGCTCTGGCAGCGTGAGGTCGATCGCTGTATCATCACTATAGCTCTTATGTAATGGTTGTCGGTTAGAGAAACTCCCACAGCAGTTATTGTATTTTCATACACAAAGATTATTGTATTTTTTCAGTCAGGTTGATTGAGTTGAGCCAGGTAAGCTATTCAATTTCTTCCAGATTGCCTTCCAGCCTATGTTGCTTAGTTTTCCAGCTCGCATACTCGTACATTCCATGTACTGATGCCAGTTGGCCTGCATCTTTTAATGATACAGACACAGGTACCCAGGATCAGCATCCAGTACGTCGTTGATATTAGGGTGCTGCGGGGTCTGTCCCAACATCCATCTCAGTAATTGTAGAGGCTTCATAGACAGTCAGTCAGTTAGTATTGAGTCTCTCATCTATGTATATATGTAAATATTCTATTTTGATACTTGAGTTGCCCTTTGGGGCCAGATGTTTATCAATTAAGTTGTTTATGTCTTTGCATGGCATTGAGTTATTCTGTTGAGTTAGGTTTCCGCTGAATGAAGAAAGCCAGGCCAAGGGTTCTCTTGGAGCCAGCAATGGTCTCCGAGTGCCGGTCCCGCCCAAGGTGTAGGCTCAGGGCTTGACACTCAGGAAGGTCAATTAGTATAGCCTCTTCTCTCTTTGTATAAAAATCTAGAACACTACTATCACTTATGAGACAATAATTGCGCCAATAAACATGTGGACTACTGAAGGACATAGAGTTTAAAGTATTGCGTATCAGTTGGATTTCACGTCATAAAAAGGATCAAGTGGTTGTGGGAATTATCAACGCTATGATGTTTTAACCTGATAATATACAGCTAACAAGATTCGATCATCAAAGTGTTGTGTGATGAACAAGCTACTGAGGTTGAGGATACAACAAATTTGTATGGGGAATATGAATTGAGAGGATGTCACCAACAGAATGAATTGGACACTACTAGATATATAGTATGCATCAAACTATTAAATGTGTTAATTAGATCTACTTCTTTCCTTGGATGATTGTTGTTTAGTTTTCTTAATTTCGAATATATATATATATATATAAGTGGGTGCAGAAACTCTTTGCTTGTTTATTATTTGTGTATGTTAAGATATTTATTAATGCATCATCCACGTATTATATTCAGGACAAATCGTAGCTACAATTATTGTGAAGCCTCCGAACAAAAATAGAGAAAAGGATGCAGGCATTGATGACTATCTTAGAACTGTGTTAAAGCAACACAAATTTTACAATACCTGATCACACAAATTGTGTATTGTTGCTGATCGGAGGATTGTCAAGTTGATATAAGGAGACCAAAAGATCCATCCCCACCGATGTGAGAAAAGAAGACCAGACAAGGGTATTTTATTTAGAATTAAAAATATAGCAACTCCGGTATATCCTATTCTAAAGCAGTGTACTTACAGAGAAAAGATGGGGAGTTGACTCAAATAGAACAGTTCTACAAAGGAAAGATGAGGAGATAACTCTTGATTAAGAAAAATATTAGTTGATATCTCCTTACCTTGCACCAGAAGGTTGTGACTTTTTCAAGAGATGAATAATTTAATGCATATTCTAAAGAAAAGATTAGGTGGATCAAGCACCAAAGTCAGAATCAATCTTGAAGAAAATTTCTTACAAAATATTTTTTTGTCAATGTCATTGGCAGCCTTTTATATAATTGTGCATCTTATACCACGTATTGGTGCGCCAAATAACCAATCCCAAAATCAACATTTCTGAGAGGTATTATCTTTTGGTTCATATCATTTTCCAAAATGGATATTTCCGTAGCGAGTTTTAACTTCAACACCTTTCTGGCTATCCATATTGTGTTTCATGTGTTTATATTCTCATTTTCTCTCCAACATGTTGCATCAGCTGGCAATGAAATTGACAAACTTGCCTTTAATTCAAATCCCAAACAACTGAGGACCCATCAAGAGTTTTTGTCTCTTGGAATAATTATGTTCATTTATGTCAGTGGACTGGAGTAAAATATGGCCTGAGACATGGAAGAGTCATCCGTTTGAAATTTATTTTGATTGATTGTATTGATTTGTTTCCTGATCCTTATTCATAATGGTAAATATTGTCATTTGCTTTGATTAATTGTATTGATTTTCTTTCTTGATCCTTATTGATAACTGTAAAGATGGTTGTCGCACCCCGAGGCTACCCCTTGGACGTAAACACGGGACCTAGGATCATGAGTGACCCCAAGCTAACCCTGTTGGCATATCATAAGAATATTAAGATAACTAAAACAATAAAATTCTGTGCGGAAGCTTAAAACATATCATAAATAGAAATGGCGGGGAATTCCGTCTGAATATTTGAAAATGAGTTTAATGACAATTGAAAGGTCAATCTCAAAACTAAAACTGAATCTAGTACTATATCTGAATAAAAGGCTCTACCGATTAGAGATGTTGGGACATGCCCAAGCTTGCTCTAGCAAAACTGAAACTAAAACTAAAACAAATTGACTGAATATAAAACATGTCAATCATCCTCGAAGAATGAGGACTCACCAGTGATGCTGCTGAACTCGAGATCTGTAACCGATCTATGTGTAATCTAATTAAAACGATGTAGTTTAGGGGTCAAACGCATAAGGAAAAGACCAAACAACCCCTCACTTAAAAGCTGTCGGGGCCAACTAACGAACTGACTGACGGACAGTCGACTGACCAATGGTCTGTCCTATCAACCATCGTTGGCTTTCATAGAAGGGGTTCTGAGGGTCATGATCCACGGACCAGGATAACGACTTGTGGTCTGACCTACGGTCTATGGGTCCGGTTGTGGGTCATTCCTTAGATTTTTCTGTTTGAGTTTTCTGGGGAGGGCTGCAGGTGGTCATCCATGGACCCCAGCTACGGTCCGTGGGTGGTGCCCATCGGTGGCATCTGTAACTTCTGATTTCTGCAAACTGGTCTTTCTAGCATACATGGTGTAACATTTTATCCCTGTTGGGAACAGTCGTCCTCGAATGAAGACTAAAATAGCTTAAAATTGAGGGAAAGGGCTGTAAACCTTGCCACTAAGTACTGGAATCTGAAATTTGACTGAACTAAGTTCCAAGAACATGTAAATACGCTGAAAATGTAATTATAACTGAAGGAAAATGATACTAAGACTAAATCTAATTATGAATGAGATGAGGATACTTGGCCTTCATGCCTTCTTCTGCTTCCCAAGTAGCTCCCTACACTACAAAAAACCCTTGAATTGCTAACAATATTATATGTTGGTAAATTGATTAAATTGGTTGGTAAATGACTTTTCTAATCGAATACCAACTAATAATAATCCGTTGCTAAAAGTCTCGTCGGTAAATTTTACCAACCCATTTCAGTTAGTTGGTAAAATTACTGACTAAAAATCAATTGGAAAACACATAAAAAAAACTGTTGGTAACTATTGAAACATGGCCTTAGAATATTCGTTGGTAAATTCATCAACCAATTTTTTGTTGGCATATTGTTGGTAAGTTTACTAACGAAGAGAAAAAACATTTAGTAAATTTGGTTCTTCATTATTCAATTTGGTTAGTGATATGTTGGATAATATAGTAAAAAATATAAAATGTTGTTAGTATTTCGTTAGCACTTTTCTAACAAATAACAACTTGGTTGGTAAGTTCGATAGTAAATTCGCCAAAATACATTGGTAATTAGTTAGCAATTTCAATTAAGAAAACAAATGTGTTGGTATTTCGTTGGTAAATTACCAATGGATTTAAATCCGTTAGTAAGTATGACTATCTACTTTTGTAACTTATGTTATTAATTGGTTAGTATTTTGGAAACACAAAAATGCTCATTAGTAATTCGGTTGGAAGTTTACTAACTGATTGTTATTTTGTTGGTAATATATATCATTTATGTTCGATATTCGGTCAATGATTGATTGGTAATATATATTTCAATATTACTGACTGATGATAATTCGATAGTAAAATTTCACCTAATATATTTACATCAATAAATATCTTTTACGAATCTTAAAGAGCCCAGAAACATAATAAAAAAGGTAATTCTTTGAAAAGTTATAACTTGAAATTAGGAATGCAAATCCTAACAAAAAGAGTTCAAAATAAATCTAAATATGGAAACAAACAAAGAAAATTCTGCCTAAGATAGTTTGGAAATTTTAAATGACCCATATTGTTATGTGATGATGAGTCATGTCTAAGCTAATTTGGTGTATCAAGGGGTGGTGTACCACATGGTGGTTTAGGTAGGCCAGCTATGAGGATAGGCAAACGTTCTTGGAGAATCTTATCAACTTGCTCTTGCATTTCTAGCTGCATTTCGTGTTTCATTTCTTCACACAATTCTTCTCTCATCTCATCCTTCATCTCCTCCTTCATTTCTTGAACGTACTCCTTCACTCGAGTATCAAAATCACAATCTTGAGATTGAGTAGTTGAAGCAGATGACGAACCAACGTTCTCATAGAAAGCCGCTTGAGAACCAAGACCATATATACATGCCTTCTTAACCCCACCCACTTCATCCATGTAAGCCTTCGAAAAATCAATTGTCGGAGACTCGCCAGATTCATCTACAAGCTGAGATGCAGACGTGATCTTAGACATTACAGCATCCTGGAAAAACAAAACATATGATATTACGTTAAGAAAAAATTACTAGCAATTATAAAGATACAACACAATTGATATTAGTTGACAGTCTTTGTCCCCGACAGTACCTCCTCCACCACACTTCCCATTTCTATACCTGCAATTAGTATTTATTTTGACACAAGTACATGTAGGTCGATTTCATTATATAAAAATAGCCTTCTTGGACCTATTGTTTCTGTCCAAATTAGAAATTATCTCCTCCCAATTGTATCTCAAGTTGATCATTTGAAACTTGCATTTTTCTACTTCATTTAGATTAAAAAGAAATATTGGACAAAAAGAGGTTGAACAGAGACAAAGAACTGGAAATCTGCCCTAATTTCTTATGCTATTTGGGATATACCCGGGGACAACTATATGAATAGGTTTATAACTCAAAATTGGTCATAGGTGACTAAGCTGCCGATATAACTTCATGATGAAGACTACTATATAGTGAGGTTCCAAAACATGATGGTTATGCAGGAAATTATGTGTACATGACCATATTCTATAAATAACATGCCAATAATCCTAAAATATTGGTCCCCAACATTTGATCTCAAGCAAGGAAGATCATCAAAGCATCATTCGGTCAAGCAAGCAAGATCACCAAAGCATCATTCAGACAAGCAAGCAAGATAATCAAAGCACCATTCAGATTTTAGAATAAATGGGTAAACCATTCTCAACTCATGTCTATAAGTAATGCTAGTTGGAGGATCAGATAAGCCAAGGGAAAAATGAAAGCAATGCTGGAGAAATTGAAGCAGCTCAAATCTCCATTTCGTTTACATCTCGATATTGAGCACTTCAAAGGGACTACTGTACAGATCATCAAAGCACCATTCAAATTTTACATTAAATAGGTAAATCATTCTCAATTTATGCCTATAGTTAATGCTCGCTGGAGGGCTAGCGAATGTAAGGGGAAAATGAAAGCAATGTTGGAGAAACTGAAGCAGCTAAAATCTCAATTTCATCGACATCTCAGTTATAAGCACTTCAAAGGGATTACTGAAAAGATCGACAAAACTAGACTACATGTGGCACAACTGCAACACCAACTGAAACATAATTATAACGATATTCTTGCATCAAAAGAAAAGAAGGCTCCAGAACAATTAAAAAAATTGCCACTCATTGAAAAAAGTATTATGAAACAATGATAAAGGGTAAATTGGATTAAACTAGGAGATGCAAATACCAAATATTTCTCTACACTAATGAAGGAGAAGATGCAACAAAAAAATAAAAAATAAAGCTGATTGCTTTAACTGGGCAAAAACTGACAGATACAACATACATTCAAACAGATATTCTACAATTTTACAAATTCCTCATGGGCACTACAACACATTCTCTGCCAACAGTTAGTAAAGAAACAATGAGTAAAGGACCAACACTGGATCGTCAACATTAGTTAGATATATGCAAGAGATATCACAATGATATTTGCGCATGAAGATAGACCAAAAGCTGTATTTACAATATGGTGCAACTTCATGGTCATTTGAATTCAACAGATAGACTAACAAATTGGGGAATAGATGTGGATCAATAATGGTATATGTATGGAAAGGCACAAGATACCAATGAACATCTATTTATAGATTGTGAATATGCAAGGATATTGATGACTAGACTATCGTAGTGGCTAAAAGTTAAGGACAGTGAACCTCAAGGATGTCCAATAGGAAAAACTACTTCAACAAAGATCATGAAAATGGTCTGTACTGAATTCATTCATGTCGTCTGGACCGAGAGAAATTTCACCAAAGCATTTGAGTAGAAACAAAAAGATATAACCAGTTTAGCAAGAGAAATAAATTGTAATTGCAAAGAGCTTCAAGAAAACAGAGTACTATAATCCAGCAGTTAAATGATATGGTGTATTTATCATATATAGGTATCTCGCAAAAAGACTACCTAGAGGAGCAATTTTTTTTATATATCAAGACAAACAAACTGGGATGTAGTTATGTTGTGGTGCTTGAATTCCCTACTTGGTGATTAATACAGGTTATTAGTTATGAAAAAATATATTGGTTAGGAACCTCTTGACATACGTCTTCTCAATACCATACTTTATCCCACATCTTACTCACCAAATTTTCCAAGTAGTTATGATAGGAATAATTTTAAAGATCAAAGCAATCATAGAATTATGGATCTAGAATTTCCATCAGTAAACTAAAATTCATAGTAGGATAAGCTTACCAATGAATAATAAATAGGCCACATACGATTTTACATAGTTTCTAGGCAAGCACACGATTATAGAATGAGGAGCATCAATGTAACAACATCTAGAACATCTAATGATTGCTACATAGGGACCTACTTTTTATGTTCATACTTGAAATGGTAGGAATTGAGTCATTTTTAAAATGAAAATTATCAAATATAGAAGAAAGTGTGCATGATATTTGTCTTTAATATATTTCTATGATTTATAATAACTCTGCATTTTTCTGTAATAACAAAGATCTCTCTATTAATTATAGAGATGCAAGGATATCAATTTCAATTTGACATAATCACGTCACACCTCATTGTTAACCTTCAATATTATAACCATGTACTTAATGTTTGGGATAAATATGATGAATACTAAAGAAAATTCTCTACAAAATTCAGAAAGATAATCAACAATGTTTGATGTTACTTACATATGTGCTCTTAGACTTCAGATCCACAAACTCATTGTTTCCTTTGGTATGTGTCTTCTTCAAAAGTTCATGCGGATGAGGTGGCCGTCCAAGTACAATCGCCTAAAATTGAAATCACATCTATCAAAGTTTACACAAGGAATAACTTTGAAGAAACTATAACTTGATTAAATGAAAAAGATTGTACCAGTTGTCTTGCATGCTCTCGGTGAGTCTGGGAGCCTCCAGTATGGCGTGAGGGACCAGATCCTTCACCACATTTCTCACTTAGTCAATTTTTTTAACATTGTGCAGATTTAGCCTTAAAATCCTCAGTATCATGGTGAGGCTTCCAGCTCTCCCAAATAGATTTTGGGATATTTTTTCGCTTCTCCTCGGAGGATCTTGCTTCAGATAACATACCCTTGTATTGTATTGAATATTTTTTTTAAATGATCCTTTATGGAACCTTCAATTGCAGTATTCCAATGGAATCACTTCTGTTTAAAAATTCAAAGAAAAATATCACATGAATTGATATAAGAAATCCAAATGAATAAAATCCATTAATAAAATGAAGGTAAAATGAAATTTATGGGTAAAATGGGTACATGAATATTATAGAATGAGACACAATCAATGAGTTTTCAAAGGCTCCAAAAAAGACATGAAAAGCTATAGTTACACAAGTTATTCAAGAGGTGTTCTAGAAGAGTAATAACAGTAGGAAATTGGATGCATTATTCGAAACTATGAAGTTGTATCTCTAAATATTTTCTCTTTTTCTAGATGTAGCAGATGAGGCAACATATGTTTTTCTTTTAGCTAGCTGTAGTGGTTTTGTTTCTATTAGCTATGTTTTTCTTTTGTTGTTCTTTAAACAGTACGAATTTATTTTGGTAAGAAAATCAATAGTAATCAAAAGAAAAATAGTATAGTTTACCTTAAACTCCTCCCAATAGAAGTCCTTAATCTTTGGTGTAATTGACTTCCAATCATGTCCTTGAGGATCCAATTTTTCCTTAAAGATTTTTGTGATTTCCCGGGATACATTGTTACTCGGCTCCAAACTTGTATAAATATAGCAAGTAATTATTTTAATACTCAATTTTATTTATATACATAAAGCAATAGATAGAATGTATTATCAGTGTCTTTAGAGACAATATAAGAGCTTGAAAAGGCAGAGGAAGTAAGGAAGAAATGTATGAAACTTATGAAAGTATAATCAAAGAGAAGGACTATATATAAATTATAAAATCCTGCCATTAGCATATCTTGAAATGACTAGTTGGGAGGAGACCATGCTCAGCTTGGGTTCAATACATTTGATTCATTTGGTTTGACATTTTACTATCTATTTTATAGAAAAAACAGTACAAGTATATAGATCTTAACATTTTCTAATCAAAACAACAACCCTACATATATATAAATTGGGAGGTCCTAAAGCAAGGCAAGAGCTTAAAAGTTGATCACCCAAAAAAGCAAAGTAAACAATAATTTTACCAGGCAATCTGAACATGTTGTGCAATAGCAAAATTTTCGGGACCTGCACATGGGGCATTCTATGTCCACATTCTATAAATCAGATTCCTCACCACATTATGTTGCCACATTTAACTATGGCTTCTTATATAAGAGAAATATAGACATCGGTGAACAGGCTATTTTCTTCAAAAATGAATTATTTTATATTAATTTAAAAACACATCAATTCTATAATTCATTCCCATCAATGCAATTTAAGAAAACCAACAAAACTTTGAAAGATTTATAGAAAAATAGTATGGAAAGAAAATCAATATGGCTTATTTTCTTGCCTGAAGCAAAACAATGTAAATGAAACGATGTTGTACACTTACCGTCCCAAGATGATTTCAATTCAAATGCAGGTATCATCAGTTATATTTGCCGAAGTTTTAGATACAATGTCATTTCTAGGTGTTTCTATCCCCACAGATGAAGATGGTACCGATATGTTGACAGCAACTGAATCTGGCATAACTGGTGTCGGCAGTTCAGGCAATGATGGTGCTTGATCAGGTGTGGAATGAGACATTAGAGGAGATGACACTGGATCTGATGATCTTTTTCCAGAATATCTGCTTCGTCCACCCCCCTTGGTGCCATATCTGTTATTTCAAAGTTACATGTGGATGAAATAATAACATAATAATTCAATCATGGCCAGTTTGGTCTAATTTTAACAAGAATAGGTAATAAGTTGATATATCACTTCAAGAACAAGATTCCTCTATAAAGTTAAAAAAAATGTGTTAACCTAGAAAATAGATAGAAACATAAACACTTCAAGGAATAAAGCTATTCCATCACTATTCAAAACATAGATCTAGAATGGTCTACTTCACATTACGAAATGAGAGTGAGGGATAGTTGTTAAAAAAAACAACCTGGAGAACAATTAAAACAAAATAAGTATACTGGTAAAAGAGAAGTATAAATTGGTGAGATTTAAAATTCAGAACTTTGTCAGCAAGAAGTATAAAATCTAATTGAAATAAAATCAGCGTATATACTACGTTTCAGTCACTCTAACTCTTATATTTGAAGAGATTAGAGCTAAGCACTTTGACTCTATTCGCTGCCACTTTCATAGTATGCCTTTTCATTCTCATTTTCATCATCTAATTCTAATTCTGGTACATCATGAAATTCTGTCTCATCATCTAAATCATCATTCTCATCTCTTAAGTTTATGAATTCTCCATTTGGATCATTTCAGACAATAGTTTCATTGTCGTACACCACATCAAATCTTAAACCATTTCTGTCACATTGGAATGGCTCTGCAACATCTACTAGAGGAGACAATAAATATGACGGAGGCATAACCACAATACCCCTAGATTTTTTTTTGCACACAGCCCACCAATCACTCTTATCACGTCGTAAGCTAGGATTAGAAGCATAATACACTTGAGCTACTTGCATTGCCAAAACAAATAGTTCATACTTCTTCAATTTCCTTTTATGGTTGATATCCACAAGTTTATATTGCGGGTGGATCTTCATTCCTACATTTGGTGTGGGGTCAAACCATTCACATTTAAATAAAGTAGTTTTTTTGATTGGTGTACTGCCCTTGTACTCCAATTCAAGAATTTCAGTAAGCACGCCATAGTAGTCATTGTCATCTGCACTGTAATTGGTTCCTTTTATGCAAACACCACTGTTATTAGATACTCTAGAAAAATTGTGACCTTTAGTATGAAACTTAAAGCCGTTGACATTATAACCAGTGTAGGGTTTCGCTGATCGACATGGACCTTCTACAAGCGCCTTGATGAACTGATTATCTATGTGGACTCGAGCCTATGAAATTAAAAAAAATTAAAGTTTCTTATAAATGAACTAAGTACAGATGGAAAGATATTGTACAATTGCTCACATATCTTATGAACCATGATGCAAATTCTTCATCAAGTTTCTTGTCCACTTCCTGCTCCGTAATTCGTGGAAAATTTTGATGAAGGGAGTCAATAAATTTCCTTTGGATCACATATAAAAAAAAGAATATGTAAGTGTTTTGATAATTATAATGTATAATAAATGAAAACAAAAGCTTGAAATCTTACTCCACATATGGCTGCACTTCTCTGTAATTTAGTAAAATATAAACATGAGCTGCTTTAAGTTCTTCTTTGGTTAGATATCTCCTTTTTAGTTCCCCAAATCCTCGACCTGGATAGGTGAATATAGAAAGATTACCATCGTATCCATCTTGTTCGCCTATACCACCATCGTCATTTCGTGGAACTTTTCTATGCCTTGTGTAAACATGAGGCTCGAAGTAGTGTGAACAAAAGGATGAAGCTTCCTCAACTCTATACGCATTGCATATGCATCCTTCAACATGAGCCTTATTTCAAATATTATATTTATACTTTCGAAGATTTCTGAAAATAGTACAAAAGCTTAAGGCATTAGTCATTCAAAATGATGAAAATGAAGTACTTAAATAACCAAGTTTATTTTACTCGTTGGGTCCTCTCTAAGCTTTGTATTGTTGCTTAGTGATTAACAAAATCAGTTTAATTGCCCAAAAAATGAAGTACTTGAATATATAAATGAAATCTTACCTCTCAAATGGATACCTCCATCGATATTGTACCGGACCAGCTAGCATTGCTTCATAAGTGAGATGCACAGGGAGATGCTCCATTGAATCAAAGAAGCTAGGAGGGAATACATACTCTAATTTACAAAGTATTTCAGGTATTTCTTGTTGAAGACTTACCATATCCTCTTCACGTATTACTGTAGAAGTGACATCCATAAAGAAAAGACTCATCTCAGTAAGTGCTTCCCACACCTTTTTTGGTAATAGCTCACGGAATGCAATAGGAACCAATCTTTGCATGAATATATGACAATCGTAACTTTTCATACCTAATAACTTGTGTTTTTTCATATCCACACGCCTTCCCATATTTGAGACATATCCATCAGGAAACTTTAGACTTTTCACCCATTCACACAACAATTTTTTTACTCTTCTTTTAGTGTGTAAATAGCTTTCGGGTATTTTCCATCAACAACATGTAATTTAGGTCGTCGACAGAACTCTTTCAAGTCTTCTCTAGATTTTGGGTTATCTTTTGTTTATCATCTACATCCAGCACTGTGTTGAACACATTCTCGAAGAAGTTCTTCTCAATGTGCATCACATCTAGATTATGCCGAATGAGATTGGTACTCCAATATGGCAAATCCCAGAATATGCTTCTCTTCTTCCAACTAGAAAACTTACTAATCCAACAATTAATAATATCAGACCCAAGTTCTGTTACCTTTTTAAGTCCCAGTTCTTCTATCTCTTTTAAGACATCTTCACCTGATCCTAATGGGGGAGGCTGCATGGTTACTACTCTATTCTTTCTAAATGAGCTCTTATCCTTTCTATAAGGATGATTCAATGGCAGAAACTTAGATGGTTGTCAAACCAGGACTGCTTACCACTTTTTGTCAAAGTAAAAACATCAGAATTCTCCTTACATTATGGACATGCTAGCCTGCCCACAATACTCCACCCAGACAACATTGAATATGCAGGAAAGTCACTGATTGTCCACATCAAAGCAGCTCACATTTTGAAATTTTGCTTCTTAGAGATATCGTATGTGTTGACACCTATATTCCATAAATTCTTCAATTCAGTAATCAAAGGCTGCAAGAAAACATCTAGTTACTGCTTAGGATTCTTTGGCCCAGGAACTATAACTGACAAAAACAAATAGGGATTTTCATACACATCCAAGGAGGCAAGTTGTATGGTGTCACAATTACTGGCCAAGATGAATATTGTTTTCCCGTTTGTCCAAATGGTTGAAACCCATCAGTTGATAGCCCCAATCTAACATTACGGCTTTCCTCTGAAAAAGATGGATGCTTCTTATCAAAGTGCTTCCAAGCAGGTGCTTCGTATGTGTTGACACCTATATTCCATAGATTCTTCAATTCAGCAATCAAAGGCTGCAAGAAAACATCTAGTTGCTGCTTAGGATTCTTTGGCCCAGGAACTATAACTGACAAAAACAAATAGGGATTTTTCATACACATCCAAGGAGGCAAGTTGTATGGTGTCACAATTACTGGCCAAGATGAATATTGTTTCCCGTTGTCCAAATGGTTGAAACCCATCAGTTGATAGCCCCAATCTAACATTACGGCTTTCCTCTGAAAAAGATGGATGCTTCTTATCAAAGTGCTTCCAAGCAGGTGCTTCTGAACAGTGACGCATTACACCTTCCTCAACTTCATGTTCAGCATGCCATCGCATGTGCGAAGAAATTGCTTTGGAAGCATACAGTCGTTGCAGCCGCGGAGTAAGAGGAAAGTAATACATCTGCTTAAATGGTACAAGTTTTTTCTCTGAAAGAGATCTTTGACTTGTAGGCTTGTACCTGGGATGACTACAAAACTTGCAATTTACAAGCTCACTATCCTCTCCCCAGTAAATCATGCAGGCATTGACACAAGTATGAATTTTTTCAACTGACATGTTCATTCCCCTCATTAACTTTTTAGTTTCATAGAAATTTTTTGGCATCACATTATCAGGCGGAAGCATCTCATTCACATATTGACAAATGTCATCAAAACATCTATCAGAGAGGTGGTGTTCAGTCTTGATGTGCAACAAACGAGAAACAACTGATAATTTTGAATGTGTTTCACAACCAGGCCACACTTCTTGATTTGCAGATTTAAGCATATCATAAAAACTTTGTGCATCAAGATTAGGTAATTCTTTTATATCATCTGGAAAAAATGCGGGACCAGCAGCCTCATGAACCATTCTATGATATGATGTAGTAGGTGTAGGATCATCAAATGCACCAACATTCATAGTATGATCCCATGGTATCCTTTCATCTTGATCTATGCTTCTCGCAACTTCATTTTCCCCATGCAAGTACCATACATGATATCCCAGTACAAAACCTTCTTTTAATAAATGCTTGATGTGCAACAAACGAGAAACAACTGATAATTTTGAATGTGTTTCACAACCAGGCCACACTTCTTGATTTGCAGATTTAAGCATATCATAAAAACTTTGTGCATCAAGATTAGGTAATTCTTTTATATCATCTGGAAAAAATGCGGGACCAGCAGCCTCATGAACCATTCTATGATATGATGTAGTAGGTGTAGGATCATCAAATGCACCAACATTCATAGTATGATCCCATGGTATCCTTTCATCTTGATCTATGCTTCTCGCAACTTCATTTTCCCCATGCAAGTACCATACATGATATCCCAGTACAAACCTTCTTTTAATAAATGCCAATGGACAGTATGAACATTTTCAAAGTTTCTATTTTGACATTTCTTTCAGTCACATGGGCACCTTAGTCTCTCACCATCCCTCCCTTCTGGATGACTCATAGCAAACTCAATAAAATGTTGTACACCCCTTACAAATTCAGGATCATATAGACCTTTGGTTAATCTTTTGTACATCCATTGACTATTTGAACTCATTTTACTTATAGACCTTCTATTCTGATAATGTGAGAAGGGTAAATAGTGAAACAAAAGCACGCAGAGAATTGAAAAGAAGAAATTTACAGTATAACACAAAATTGAATATAGAATAATGTTATTTGTTTTAACTTTGAACTAGAACTCTATATTTTTTAGTATAACACAAAATTGAATACAATATTGGCAAGAAAACTCCTGGAATTGTAAGCTTCATTAAAGATACTAATATTTCGATAGAATATGATGATTTAGAAGTTTTATACTCTTACGATATACTGAATCGACAAAAAGATATTTTTACATACAACTTTTGCTCAAAATTGTTTCTAATTGTGGCGTTTAGAATTTTATATCTGGACGCTCAATATAATATCACTTTAAAAGATTAAAAGATATAGTCAGTTTGTTGTTTGAAGGTTAAAAAATGGTTTGCACTTTCAAACAATAAGTACTTTTAGTAAATTCCATAATCACTTTGTTAAGTTTTGAATGATGTGACTTAATCTATAAAAATATAAACTTATCTTTTAGTAGGGGGCTCAAAAATAGTGAACCCAATTCACAACCATGTTAGAGAAATTTCCATATCAAGGGGATTCAAAAACACAAGTTTATTTATTCACTATATGAATGCTATATACTAAATGAGAAAATAGAGCACATCAGAGGTTGTACAATTGACTGATTGAATCAAACAAAAAGGAGAAACGAAGCTTGATAAAGAATACTTACCACTTACCGGAAAGGATTGTAAAACTGAGAATCCAAGAGCGACAGATGAATTGCGAGTGAGTGTAGTCGGAGACAATCTATGAAATTGGATTAAAATGAAAAGGATTTAGAAAAAGTAATGTTGAACGTGGGCAGAAATTAGAGAAAAAAATGAATAGTGGCGCAAGTCTTCGTATTTTAGGGAGGTGGGGAGTTTAGCGGGAAAAGTTTTTGCTTTTTTTGCTCTTCTTTTAGACTTTTCTCTTTTTTCTTTCAAATATAATAAATTCTTCCAATTTTTATTTGAAGTATTTGTACAATTCTTTCAAGATTCTTTTTTATTCACCACAAATAAAGTCAAAAACAAAATCGAATCTTTAAAGTGATAAAATTAAAATACTAGAAATGTAATAATACGTAGGAATTCGAACAAGAACTAAAATCTACAACAAGCTAAGTACCTCTCAGCAAGAACAAGCAACACATGCAATGATTAATTGAACAAAAGAGGGGTGAATGGGTATGAAGACATACCCAGAAACACGATGTGGGTCTTTCTGTAGATCTAAGATGCAGTCCATGAGTTGTGATACTCTTGAAATATTAAAGATCCGATTTGCTCTATGAAATACTCCATATATGAAATCACTACTGGGGAGCTTGAGATGAAAACTTAGGCGATTTGTAGTTGAATCTGTTCCACTCTTGAGAGGAGATCTGTCATTGATATGTAGTGGAACTTAGAAAACAGATGAGTAAGAAGATTACCCAATTCGATATAGCTAAGCATAGGGAATTCTTGATGAATTTTTTTCTTGTTCATTCAGCTTAGTGAAGAACCAAGTGAGCTGATTGTTGTTCTTGTCTATTTCGCCTGCGATTCTGTTGCTCTATTTGGACATCAATTTTTTTTTTCTTTTTTTCTTTCTATAATACTTAATAAAATTCCCTCTATTAAGTTATAATATATGAAGTGGGTTTTTTTAAAAAAAAAATATAAGGGTGAAAACTTAAATAAAAAATATCCCTGCATTTTTGTTGCTCTTTTTTTGACATCCATTTTTGTTTACTCTTTTTCTTTCTATATTATTTATTAAAATTCCCTCTACTAAGTTATAATATATGTTAAGTGGGTTTTTCTTTAAAAAAAATATAAGGGTGAAAACTTAAATAAAAAATATTTCGTACTTTTTTTTATCCTAATTTATTTGATATAGTTAATTTAAATTGGACACGAATGAGTGAGATCCAACGTGGATACAATGTTGATAATGTTGAAAGATTTTTCATATAACGAAATGTGTCATTTATTTCGTATTGACTAAATAGAAAATTGTTTAGAGTGTAGTATGTAAACACGTTACACGACATATCTTTATTTTAACATATATATTTGTGTATCCATGAATTGTAGATATTTTGTGCTGACTAAATGAGTCATTTCTAATAGTTCAATAACATATTGGAGCTTTTCTCTAAATACAAATTAGGTCTAATAAAGATTTATAGCTATTTTTTTTAAAGTTCGTACATGTTATTAAATTAATATTAATAATAATACACATATTTCAATAGACACGTTCATCACAATTGTAGACTTAAATCAAAAGAAAGAGGCCTCTACTACTTCTTAGTACAACCCGAACATACCATCCTATTATACCAGAAATGACCTTCCAGAGCTAACCGCATTGACGAAATTCTAATCCGAGCACCTTTACGATTTTTTTTAACAAATTAAATTTTGGCTAAATTTGAAAGATAAAACGTCTTACGGCACAGAAAACGAAAGCCTCAAAACTCGAACCAACCATCCTATTAGACAAAAAATGACCTTCCCGAGAAAATCGCATTGACAAAATTTTCATTCGAGTATGTTTACCAAAACTGTTGACCGAAGTCAAATTTGGCCAAAACATAAAAGATTTACGCCAAACGGCACAAACTAAAAATGAAAGCCTCAAAAACCAAACAAATAATCATATTAGACCAAAAATGAAATTTCAAAGCTAAGCCCACTGACGAATTTCTCATTTGAGCACCTTTAACAAAAATTTCGACCAAACTCAAATTTTGACAAACAGTTAAAAGTTAAAAGGCCTACCGACACAAACTGAAAAACAAAAACCAAACATCCTATTAGACAAAAAAAAATGACCTTCCGGACACAACTACGCTGATGGAATTCTCATTTGACCACGTTACCAAATATATTAACTGAAGTTAAATTTTTGCCAAAACTGAAAAGTTAAAACGTCTAATAACACAAACTGAACCAACCATCCTAGCTACTAGACCAAAAATGAACTTCCAAAGCTAACCGCACAGATGAAATTTTAATCATAGCACATTTACCAAAAATATTGACCAAATCTAAATTTTGGCCAAAACTTAAAAGTTAAAACATCTAACAGCACAAACTGAAAAATGGAAAAGCCTCAAAACCTGAACCAACTACCCTAATGGATAAAACATGACCTTCCGAAGCTAACCGCACTGACAAAATTCTCATCTGAGCATGTTTACAAAAAATGTTAAGCAAAGTCAAATTTTAGCCAAAAGTTAAAAGTTAAAATGCGTAATGACACAAACTGAAAATGAAAACCTTGAAACCGGAACAAACCATCCTATTAGACAAAAAATGACATTCCGGACACAGCTACACTAATGGAATTCTCATTTGACCACGTTTACCAAATCTAAATTTTGGCCAAAACTTAAAAGTTAAAAGAAACACCTAACGGTACAAACTGAAAATAAAAGCCTCAAAACCCGAACCAACAATCCTATTAGACCAAAAATGAAATTTCAAAGCCAACCGCACTAACAGATTTCTCATTTGAGCACCTTTGCCAAATTTTTTGACCAAAGTAAAAAGTTAAAACGCCTATCGGAACAAACTGAAAACGAAACCCTCAAAACCAAACGAACAATCGTATTAGAAAAAAAAATCTTCCAGATACAACTATGCTGACAGAATTCTCATCTGACCACGTTTACCAAATATATTGACCAAAGTTAAACTTTTGCCAAAACTTAAAAGTTAAAATGCGTAACGACACAAATTAAAAATGAAAGCCTCAAAACCCGAACCAAAAATGAAATTTCAAAGCTAAGCCCTCTGATAGATTTTTCATCTGAGCACGTTTACAAAAAATGTTAAGCAAAGTCAAATTTTGGCCAAAAGTTAAAACGCCTATCGGAACAAACTGAAAACGAAACCCTCAAACCAAACGAACAATCGTATTGAAAAAAAAATCTTCCAGATACAACTATGCTGACAGAATTCTCATCTGACCACGTTTACCAAATATATTGACCAAAGTTAAACTTTTAGCCAAAACTTAAAAGTTAAAATGCGTAACGACACAAATTAAAAATGAAAAGCCTCAAAACCCGAACCAACCATCCTACTAGACCAAAAATGACGTTCCAAAGCTAACCGCGCTGATGGAATTTGAATATTAGCACATTTACAAAAAAATTGACCAAATCTAAATTTTGGCCAAAATTTAAAAGTTAAAACGACTAACAGCACAAACTCAAAATGGAAGCCTCAAAACCTGAACCAACCATCCTATTGGATAAAAAATGACCTTCCGAAGCTAACAACGACGATGAAATTCTCATCTGACCACGTTTACAAGAGAGCTCAAGCAAAATCAAATTTTTGGCCAAAAGTTAAGAGTTAAATTGCCTAACGGCACTAACTGAAAATGAAAACCTTGAAACACGAACAAACCATTCTATTAGATAAAAAATGGCGTTCTATAAAGCTAATCACACTATGGAATTCTAATCCAAGCACATTTACCAAAAATATTGACTAAAGTCAAATTTTGGCTAAACCTTAAAAGATATTGAGCAAAGTCATTTTTGGTCATCACGGTTAGCTCCGGAAGGTCATTTTTGGTCAAAATGACGACCTTACTTTTTCCATTGGGTGATCAATTGCTTTTTCATCATAACTGACACCTTTAAATACTCCATTTTCTCAGATTCATAATCAGATAAGGCATCGTCATTATTTTGTTCATCTCAATGAGCGTCCATAATCTTAACCACATTTTCATCTTCTTCATCATTAGTGCACTGGAAAAAATTTCACCTTCAGCTTCTTCAAGATTTTTATCTAATATTTACTTTTGTTTCAACACTAGATGATGATTTACCAAACAATTTAACTTCTCAATTGGTAAATTTACCAACTATTCAAATATCAGTTAGTAATTTAATAATTACCAATAAATTTTATCACAGCTGGTAATAGTTACTATCCAACTAAACATTCATGTGTAATATTACCAACTAAAAATTAATATGTTGGTAAATATTATCAATGGATTAATGTTCGGTTGGTATATTACCAACTATTTTAATTATGTTAGTAATTTACAAACTACAATCTTTATTCGTCGGCAAAATTTCCAACTGATTAGCTATTTGTTGGCAAGTTTACCAACAAATTACATTTCGTTACTAATTTACCAACACATTTATATTTGGTTGGTAAATTAGCAACAAAATATTGTCGTTGGTAAATGGTTTGTTAATATTTCATTTGTAATTTGTTAATAAATTATACAAACAAATTTTTATGTCATATTTACCAACCGATATATAATTCGTTGGTAATATTACTAACAAAAGAAGTGCGTTAGTAATATTTCAGCTGGTAATCCATTAATAAAAAGTTGCTAAATTTGGCGCAATTTTTTCCCGCCGTATTTACCAACTAAAATATTTTGTTGGTAATATTTTGGGTGGTAATCTGTTAGAATTTCGTTGTTAAGTTTTCAAAAATAATTCGGTTAGAAATATGTTGGTAATTTGTTAGTAAAATACTAACCAACTGAAGTTGTTAGGAAAATTTGTTGGCAATTTGAGGTTTTTCTGTAGTGCTATACGGACCGACTCCTCCATAAAACCTTCACTGAAGCGACTTCTTTGTTTCTTAACCTTCGAACCTGACGATCAAGAATCTCAATTGGCACATCCCCATAAGTGAGACTATCCTTCATAGTCACACTTTCCAATTGTACTATGGATGATGGATCACCCACACACTTCTTCAACAACGAAATGTGAAAGACCGGATGCACTACTCCTCGTTCTGCTGACAACTCTAATTCATAAGCTACTTTACTAATTCTTTTCAAAATCCTGTAGGGGACTACATATCGAGGACAGACCTTCAGTTTCTTGTCAAATCTCATCACCCTCTTCATAGGTGACACTTTCAGGAAAACCCAATAATCAATTTGGAACTCCAAGTCCCTTCTACTTACATCTCCATAGGACTTTTGGCGACTCTGGGTTGTCTTAAGTCTATCAATGATGTGCTGGGCCTTTTTCCAAAGCATCATGAACTGAATCTGGCCCTATCAAGGCTGCTTCACCTACTTCAAACCAACCAACTGGAGATCTACATCTACGCCCATACATTGCCTCGTAAAGGGCCATTTGAATGATGAAATGATAACTATTATTGTAGGTGAACTCTATAAGAGAAAGGTTATCACCCCAACTACCCGTAAAATTGATCACACAAGCTCTCAACATGTCCTATAAGGTCTAAATGATAAACTCTGTCTGACCATCTGTATGTGTATGAAATGACGTGCTAAATTAACATGAGTACCAAAATCTTTCTAAAAAGACTTCCAGAAAAGAGAGGTAAAGTGAGGACCTCCTGGTTTATGATGTTCTACCTTGACCTAATGACAATTAGGGAACTTAGCTACAAAATCTACTATATCCCTTTTCATGCCATTCCACCAAAAGACCTTATGCAGATCACGGTTCATCATAGTTCCACCTATATCAATAGAATACCTGGAGTTATGGACTTCTGCAAGAAATGTAATCTCAACTCACCCACCTTAGGAACACAGAAACGACCCTAATAGTGAAGCACACCATCTCCCCCATAGGAGAAAACCTCAACTCTCTCCTGATGAACTGCACCCTACAATTGAAGCAATATAGGATCAATATCTTTCTTTTCCTTAACCTCCACTACCAATGAAGATTCTGATCCATTCTAAACTATTACACTGCCATCGGATATGCTCATAAGGTGAAATCCCAGACGAGACCGCCGGTGAACATCTTTTGCTAGTTCTTTCCTTTCTTCCTTAATATGTGCTACACTACCCATAGTGTAACATCCGGCAATGTTAAATGGCTATGGAGAGGCTTAAGAATTTGAAATTTTCATTTTTGGATTGAATTTTTTGAAAATCTGGAAATTTGGCTAAGTATGGGAAAAAGGTGAGTTTTTGGCCAACTTTGAGCAGTCATAACTTCTAGCTCAGGATGAGTTATATGTAGTTCCAGTTATAGTTGCAAATTTCATGGAATGATCTTTCCAACGCCACCGAGTTTTCTCGATTCCGAGTTGGTATGAGTGAGTTATGCCCTTTGGAAGTTGGGCAGTTGGCAGGAAATCCGTCCAGAATTTTAGGGCATTTTGGTCTTTTCCCTAATCAATTCTTTTGGTTATATTGTTGTGTTAGACTGATTCTTTGATCAGTTTGTCTCAATTTAAAAGAGTGAAAGTAAGGGTTTGAGAGTGAAGAGGAGAAGAAGAGGAGAAAGAGAAGATCAACCAAATATGTTCGTCAAGGATCATCGTGGATATCGTCGGGGGTGATCCTTAATAGGTATGTGAGTTCATAGTGCTGGGTTGGTTCTTTCCCCCACACGCCAAACTCATTTTATTATTGAGAAAAGTTGGTGGTTGTTCTTGTTGAAAGTCGTTGGTTGTGTTGTAGATGTTGTTGATTGTGTTGTTGAAGTTCTTGTTGATTTGGGACATGATTTGGTTGTGTTTTTGAGTTGAATCTCTTGTATGTTGATGGATTTTATGATCCTTAGTGGTTGGGGTTGAAACCTTTGAAGTTTGGGTGGTTTAGAGTTGGAAAAAGAGGGAGAAAAAGTCGAGTTTTCTGGGCAAGAGGTTGGCGCGTCGCGCCTGCCAGCGCCCCCCAAAAGGGGTTCTGAACTTTCCCCCTTAGGGCGGTGTGCCTAGAAGAGAGCCAGCTGGTCCCCTCTGAACTTTGAGGGCTGGCGCTCCGCACCTTGCAGAGCGCCAAGGACGCCAAGTTTCCCCTTTCTTTTCATACCTTCTCATGCATGTCCCTTGGTATTGTACGTATGTTTTATAGTTGTTTCCAACATTCTAAGATACATTTAAACATCCCGAACTCATCTATAAACATGTGATCATATACCTTGAATCCATAATTCAATTCAAGGCGAGTTTGAATCAAAGTCAAGTGAAGTTAGAGTCAAGTCAAGCAAAGTTAAGAAGTAAGTCCGAGCAAGTCTATAAAGTTGTTCAAGAGTCTTTATTGATGTTTTAACTTCATTTTAAGGCTCAAGTTGCAAGTCAAGCAAAGATTATAGATTTTCAAGTTAAGTCAAGAACATAAAGTTGAGTTCATTTCTCAAAGTTATTAGGGAACTATGTATTCCCAAAGAAGTTTTAAAGAAATGTTTTTACATTTAAACAAGGTTGGAAACTGAGATTTCCAAAGAGCCTTCGGGCTAGTTTTTGAGTTATTATCTCAATCAGTAGGAAGACATATGTTTTAAAAACATAAGAACCAGTACATTTTTTTGGGAGTAGTATCGAGCACCGAGTTAGGGGAGCGTTCAAGGAACTCACAGCCCCCATAGAACCATGTTAGCCACCATGGGCAGAAAAGGATCATACTTTTTAGATGAATCCTTTTCCAGATAGACTAGTGGATCCATTAGGCAGTTAAGGTCTTATACCTTTGGCCGAGTCTAGGATGCTCTGGCAGCGTGAGGTCGATCGCTGTATCATCACTATAACTCTTATGTGATGGTTGTCGGTTAGAGAAACTCCCACAGCAGTTATTGTATTTTCATACACAGAAAGTATTGTATTTATACATCAGTTCATTTGTATTTCTATATACATCTCAGGCTTATTGTATCTTTGCATACACACAGAGTTTATAGCATGTTTTAAACAGTCTTTCTTTATATCGCACTTGTTTTAAATTGCCTTATATTGAAAGCTCACATACTCGTACATTCCATGTACTGATGCCAGTTGGCCTGCATCGTTTTATGATGCAGATACAGGTACCCCGGATCAGCATCCTGCACGTCGTTGATCCAGCCGAGTACTCCAGAGTCTGTGGTGAGCCTCCTTGCATTCCCGAGGACTCAATTATTTTGTGTTCTTAGTTTTGTTTTATTAGGGTGTTGCGGGGTCTGTCCCAACATCCATCTTCGTATTTTAGAGGCTTCATAGATGGTCAGTCAGTTAGTATTGAGTCTCTCATCTATGTATATATGTAAATATTCTATTTTGAGACTCGAGTTGCCCTTTTGGGCCAAATTTCATCAGTTAAGTTGTTTTATGTCTTTGGATGGCATTGAGTTATTGTGTTGAGTTAGGTTTCCGCTGAGTTTAGAAAGGCAGGCCAAGGGTTCGCTTGGGGCCAGCAATGGTCTCCGGGTGCCGGTCCCGCCCAGGGTGTAGGCTCGGGGCGTGACACATAGACAGTCTGCAATGAGCGTCTACTACTGCATTGGTCTTACCAGGAAAGTAGAGCACATTCATATCATAGTCCTTGAGGAACTAATGACATATCCTCCAGCGAAGATTCAACTCTTTCTAGGTGAACACATATTGATGTCTCTGATGGTCTGTGAACACATCTACGTGAACACTATACAAGTAATGTCACCAAATTTTAATGGAAAATAATACCACCTCAAGCTCGAGGTCATGAGTCGGATAGTTCTTCTCATGCACCTTAAGTTTTCTAGAAGCATATGTTACAACCTTACGTCGCTACATCAACACACAACCTAGGCCGACTCTAGATGCATCACAGTAGATCACATAACCGTCTAAACCCTCTAGTAGAGTCAAGACAGGAGTTGTAGTCAACCTATTTTTAAGTTCTGAGAAGCTCTTCTCACAATCATCTGACCACTGGAACATAACCTTTTTCCGAGTCAACTTAGTCAATGGAGAAGTTATGGATGAAAATCCTTCCACGAACCTTCTGTAATAACCCACTAGACCTAAGAAACTTCTGATATATGTAGGAGACGTAGGTCTGGGCCATTGTTTCATTGCCTCTATTTTCTTAGAACCTACTTGGATCTCTTCGCTAGATACTATATGCCCAAGAAAAGCAACTGATTGCAACAAAAACTCACATTTGCTAAACATAGCGAATAACTAGTAATCTTTGAGAGTTTGCAGGGCAATCCTCAAATAAGTTGCATTGTCTTTCTCATTCCTAGAGTAAATAAGGATATCATCAATAAAGACGATAACAAACTAGTCCAAATACTGCTTGAAAACCCTGTTCATCAAATCCATGAAAGCTGCAAGAGCATTGGTTAGTCCTAATGACATAACTACAAATTTGTAATGACCATAATGAGTTGTGAAGGCTATTTTTGGAATGTCACTATCTCTGACATTGAGATAATGATAACCAGATCTGAGGTCTATCTTCGAGAAATGACTAGCACCCTTAAGTTAGTCGAACAAGTCATCAATCATGGGGAGAGGGTACTTATTATTGATTGTGACTTTGTTCAACTGCCGATATTCGATGCACATCCTAAGAGAACCATCTTTCTTTTTCACGAACAACACTGGTGCAGCCCTAGGGGAAATATTAGGTCTTTCAACTGCTCATTCAATTCCTTAAGCTAAGTTGGAGCCATTTTGTAAGGAGAAATAGAAATAGGTTGGGTATCTGGAAGGACATTAATTTCGAAGTAGATTTCCCTTTCGGGAGGAACTCCGGGAAGTTATTATGGAAACACTTTTGGGAATTCATTAACTACTGGAACTGACTCAAGAGTTGGGGTTTCAAAGCTTGATTCCTTAACCCTAACTAGATTATAGAGATAACCCTTAGAGATCATTTTTGCCTTAAGGTAAGAAATGAATCGCCCTATAGGCATTGAGCTACTACCCTTCAATTTTAGGATTGGTTTGTCTGGAAAATGAAAATGAATGATCCTAGTTCTACAATTGACTAAGGCATAACAACAATTTAACTAATCCATGCCTAGAATGTTATAGAAATCTACTATTTCTAAATCTAAAAGATCTGTTGAGGTGATTTCCTGGGAGACTGTGATAGGGAAATTTTTGTATACCCTTTTAGCTATAACTTGGTCACGACTAGAGTAGATACTGATAAGGGTTTGGAGAGACTTTCTGGACTGACCCTGAAGTTTACTTCTATGTATGGGGTTACAAAGGAAGGAGTAGCCCCTAGATCTAACAAAGCATAAAATTTAAATGAAAGACTCGCAACGTACTAGCAACAACATTAGGAAAATCTTTCTGATCTTGGCGAGCCTAGAGAGCATACAACCTATTCGGTGCAGACCGCCACATGTACTAGAAGCGTTACCCTACTGAGTCGGGCAACCTGCTGGTGCTGCTGAAGTTGTAAACTAAGCCCTACCATTGTTATGTCCTTGTCCGTGTTGATAAGAAGGTCAATCCCTCAATTTGTGACCAGTCAGACCACACCTAAAATATCCATATTTACATACAAAACACTCCCCTTGATGGTTCTTACCACACTTTAGACAAGTTGGGTAGGTTCTAGTAATTGAAGCACTTCTCTGAGACTTAGAGCCTTATGCCCTACCTTTTGGATCCTGTCAAAACTTGGAGGATGGAACATTAGCTGATGAATGTGTTGTGGCTAAACATAGTTTCTGAAACTACGAGCTATTTTTACCACCTAATTTCTGCTGAGAGTACTTATAATTGCCTATCCTAGACTTTTTATTATCCTTAGCATGTTCCCTAAGCTTATCTCCTTCAACCTACTGAGCATGAGTCATAAACCTAGAGATGTTCATATCATCCAACAACATAGCAGTTCTACACTCTGTTCTCACCAAGTTGGATACCTCAAATAGAAACTTACTCATCTACGTCCTGGAATCGGCAACCATATGTGAAACATAGTTGCAGAGTTGGGTAAACTCAACTCCATACTATTGGACTGTCGTGGAACCTTGCCCCAAATGCATGAATTCTTGAGCCTTAACCTCTCTCAACCCCCTTGGGAAAAACCTAACCAGAGAAGCTATGGTAAAAGACTCCCAAGTCACAGGAGCGACATTCTCACCCCGGTTGTCTTTCCACTATGTCAACCATATGTGAGCCATATCATTAAGTTGTTAGGACGCCAACTCTACCCTTCGTTTCCAGTCACTTTCATCACTCCAAAGATTTTCTTGACCTATTGTATGAAGTTCTGGGTATCCTCACCAACATGTGACCCTAGAAATACAGGTGGGTTCATCCTAACAAAATCACAGATCCTAGCTGCCACTGATCCACCACTAGCATTTGCGTGAACTGGAACCTGCTCAATGTTTTTATTAGCCAAACTCTGGGCCAAAAGTTGAATAGCGTTCCAAAACTTTGCATTTGAAGCTTCCTGATCTGGGACTGGAGGAACTACCTCAACATTGCATGCATTAGCATTCCTGGTTAAGCTCTACAAGGTGGAATGATCTGAAAACCTATAACGATTGATTAGAAAGGAGATCATACCAACACACGATAAGAATATCAATAAAGTGAAGTTTATTCCTATAACACTTCGTAGTCTCCCCTTTATAGGTGTTGCACACTTCACACTCATGAAAAGGACTCTACTTAGTGCGGCTTTTCAGTCATCCTAGGACTCTTGAACCTAGTGTTCTGATACAAAGTTTGTCACTCCCCGAGGCTACACCATTGACGTAAACACGGGACCTAGGATCACCAGTGACCACAAGCTAACCCTGCTGACATATCATAAGCATGCTGAGATAACTGAAATAAGATAATTCTGTGCGGAAGCTTAAAATATATCATAAATAGTAATGATGGGGAATACCCATTCTAAGTCTGAATATATAAAAATGAGTTTAATGACAACTGAAAGGTAAAACTCAATACCAAAACTAAATAGAGTATGAATAAAAGCCTCTACTGATTAGAGATATTGGGACATGCCCTAGCTAACTCTAGCAAAACTGAAACTAAAACAAATTGATTAAATAGAAAACATGTCAATCATCCTCGAAGAATGAGGACTCACCACTGATGCAACTGAACTGGAGATTGGGAACCAATCTATGTGTGATCTAAATGTTGAGGACCTGAACCTACAGCACGAGAATATGTAGCACAGAGTATGTGTCAGTACTTGAAAGGTACTGAGCATGCAAGATAGAATAGAGTTGAACAATACATACATAAATGAACAAAGAAATAAGAGCAATGTTATAATCTGAACATGATGGAAACACTGAAAAATACTGAATATTGAGCTAATTGAATAGAATGACTAACTACATGATATGCTTAGATTGAATACAAAACTATACAAATAACCTGGTCAATGCAATAAAATATAACCGTGGGAGCTACTATTAACTGATATAAAACCACGAGAGATATCAGTGGAGTCCGATGTATCTCCCTGTCGAGAGGCCCCAATATCCCTTGCCAGGTGTATAAAAGCATGACTGGTGTGATCACTAAATATGTGGCCCACATAGGGGACTTTTCCTACGGGGGCATGTAGTTCTAGGACTATGAGGGTGACAGACGTTAGTCCACTCGGTATTAACCCTACTCCCAACTGATTATATAAATAATACATTATGACCAAAGTTCTATAATAATGAATAGCTCAAAATACTGACATGCTAACAGAAAATGCAACATTAATATGCTGATAAAGAAACATTATTAACTGAGGCATGTATATCTAAATAAACTTACCTAGAAAGTGTAATTCATGAACTAAACAAATCTACACAACTAGGGTTCTTAGTTTCATGCAAGAACTAAGCAATAATTCCACAAAAACATGATAATCTTTTTTGGATTAGTCTAACAGTTGAATCACAACATAAATCTGAAATTCTAGAAACCCTAGGTCTAACATGATATAGAGAATCAAGAATCTGACTCAATTATAGGGACCTAATGGTGAAAGGAACCAACTAGCGAAATCCAACATACCTGTTGACGAAATTCACAGAGAAATCTTTCGATTTAAGGGCTCGAACTAAAGGAAACTCATTGCGTTCTTGAAGAGGACTTGTCCAACTTTTCTCCTTCTTTTTGTTCAACTTGATCAATTTTTGGAGAATGAGTTGACATGGGTAAGTTTTAATGAAGTTACTAGGCTAAAACAGACTAAAACAACGTACTTAAGGGGTTAAATGAAGTAGTTTAGGGGTCCAACGTATAAGGAAAAGACCAAACTACCCCTGAATTAAAATCTGTTGGGGCCAATTGACGGACTGACCAACAGTCTATTGAGTGGCCCACGGTCCGTTGTGTCAACTGTTGTTGGATTTCAGAGAAGGGTTCCTGAGGGTCATGATCCACAGACCAGGACCACGGCTCGTGGTCTGACCTACGGTCTATGGGTCCGAGCGTGGGTCGTGCCTTAGAATATTCTGTCTGAGTTTTTTGGGGAGGCCATGGTCATTCACGGACCCCACCTACGGTACGTGGGTGATACCCGTCGGTGGCACCTGCAAATTCTGATTCCTGCAAACTGGTCTTTCGAGCATGCGGGGTGTTACACTGTCCATTTAGTTTAATTAATAATTGTATCTATTTCTTTCCTAATCCTTTTGTTCCAATGTCTTGTATAAATACCCTATTCATTATTTTAATAAAATCATTTCTTTGCCCAAATTTAAATCTATTCAAATTGGTAACTATCAATATGTTCGCTGGAAATTTCAACTTGTTATATAAATTTCACATACTTTCATCAGAGTGATCTGAATTATGGCGTGAAATCCAACTGATTGGTGGATACTTTCAACTATTTGGTTTGTGGTAGTCCATGTGTTTATTGGAGAAATTTTATTGTCTAATAAGTGACAATATGCTCTAACTTCTGATACAAAGAGAGTAGATGATATACTGATTGACTATTTTGAGTTTATCGATCATTGTGTTTGCCTTTGTGGTAAATTTTGATTGGTCGTAATTTATGCATAGTGGTGTGCATGAAGATCAATAAACTTAGGATGGTCAATTAGTATAACCTCTTCTTTCTTTGTATCAAAATCTAGAACACTACTATTACTTATGATCCAAAAATTGCGCCAATAAATAGGTGGACTAAAGGACATAGAGTTAAAAGTATTGCTTATATATTGGATTTCACGTCATAAAAAGGATCATGATGTAGAGGATATTATAAAGAAAATATTAGGTTGATCAAGTACTGAAGTCAGAAACAATCATGAATAAAATTCTTACATAATTTTTTTTCTCAGTATGTCATTGGCAATTTGTTTATAATTGTGCATATTTGTCAATGTTTTGTCAATAAACCATGAAGTAGAACTCAGATACCAAAAACAACATTTGAAAGAGGTATCATCCTTTGGTGTTTGACATTTTCCAGAATGGAAATTTTCACAGCAAGTTTAAACTTCCACACCTTTCCGGCTATCCATACTATGTTTCTATTATCATTTTCTATAAATAAGCTGCATCTGCTGCTTTTCTTGGCAATGTAACTGAAAAACTTGCCTTATTTTGATTCAAATCCTAAATAACTGAGGACCCATCAAAAGTTTTCGTCTCTTCGAATAATTCTTTTTATTTTCTGTCATTGGAGTAAAATGTGGCTTGAGACACGGAAGTGTAATCCGTTTGAATCTCAAAGGGTTGAGGTTGGCTGGTACGATCTCAGGTCATATTCAAAATCTCTCTCTACTCAATTCTCTTGACCTTGTAGGTTGTTAAGGCTTCAAAACTTGATTTTGAGTTTCAACTATCTAATAGTGGAAATTCCAGTTAATCTATCACATTGTGTTAAGCTCAAGAGCCTTGTCCCGGAACATAACACTCTTGAGGGGATAATTCCTAACTAAGTTGTATCTCAGAAATAACAACATGACAGGACTCTTTCTAGGTTCTATCTGAAATCTTACATCTTTAGAAGAGTTGTATTTATCATACAACAATCTAGAGGGATAAGTGCCAACTTCTTTAGCTCATTTGACCAAGTTGAGACTTCCTGGATTGTCACTAAATAGCTTATCAGGGGAGTTCCCTCCTCCATTGTTCAATTTGTCATCCCTGGAACTAATATCATTTTCCTTTAACAACTTTTCTGGTAATCTCAGATTCGATTTAAGAAACTACTTCCCTAATCTCCTAATACTTTACTTGGAGAAATGTCAATTCATTGGTTCCATACTGTCCTCTTTGGCCAATGCTTCAAAATTTCTAGAGCTTGATTTTCCTATAAACAATTTTACTGGAAATATACCCGAGGGTTCCATAACTTGCGGAATTTGTTGTTTTGGAGTAACCAACTTGGACATGGTAAGCATGATGCCTTGACTTTGTAAATTCTCTTACGAACTGCAGCATTCTACAAATTTCGGAACTGTTTACAAGGGAACTTTTGCTTCTGATAGAACGGTTGTTGCTGTCAAACTATTCAAACTCCAGCATGAAAGTGCTTCAAAAGGCTTCTTAGAAAAATTCTAAGCATTGACAAACATAGGGCACCAGAACTTTGTCAAGGTCATCAATGTATGCTCAAATTCTGATTTGAAGGTAAATGACTTTAAGGCTTTAGACTTTCAGTTCATGCCAGAGAAGGACATACTTCAGAGAATGAATATAATAATGGATGTGGCGTATGCGCTTCATTATCTTAACCATGAGTGTCAAACACCTATGATTTACTGTGATAAAAAACCACAGAACTTTCTTCTTGATAAAGATCTCACAGCTCATATGGGTGATTTTAGTTTATTGAAACTCGTTCCTGAATTCAGTAATGAATTGGATCTACATCAGTCCAGCTCACTTGGAGTTATGGATACCCTTGTTTATGTAGCTCCATGTAACGTTTCTTGTAACAGTAGTTGTTTATTGAATTTCAAAAGTCACGACTCGCTAGTGCATGTAAGCTAAGTGTTGATGTCTTTTTCTGATGTTAACTCCATGGAGAAACACGAGTTTAATTGGTCAACTTAGTAACGCATAAGCAGAATATATGATGGTCGTATAGAAAATCAGTACCACTGTTATATATTTCATAATAGCGAACAACCAGGTTATTTGATGGAAGAATATGGAATTATTCTCCTGTCATACACATATTTATTAATCCCTCCTTGTTTGGAACGGATGTAATTGTAGTTATATTCTAACACTTCCTTGAAGATTAGTCACTCCTCAATCTAAGCTGTAAATAGTGACATTCACTAACCTCTTTTTTTCCCTGTAGTGCTTGAATGGACTTTCAAGAAATTACACTTAGATGTCAGGAAATTATATACTCTATTTCATCTTCTATTTTCACGGTTTTCTAATATATGTCTTAGGAAGGATGTAATAGAATTTATCATCTACGTGATAACCCATTTTCCATTACATTAAAATAAAATTATTATTATGAAAGAGAGGGTTCTCAACATATGATTTTTAGCTTTTAACTTATACATCTGGAAAGTTTTATCAGACTTTTTAGGGGATCATAAGGCAGGATTAAATGGTCATGGTGACGAATGTTCCTAAAACATTGTGATTTTCATTCGAGATTCTAGACACACATGAGGTATTTTTGTCCCAAAGTTTGAGCATCATGATCAATACTTGTAATATGCAGTAGTTACCCAAAATAAAAAGGGTTTTATTCAGATTCAAAATGCATATAGGGAAACACTGAAAAGGAAAATCTCAAACAAGTTAGGCATGCTCAAGTGGTTGAACATTTCCACCATTAATCGGTAGGCTGGTTTGAGTGTACATTGGAGGGTTAGTGACAACACTATTGATCCTCCTAATAGGGTGGTGGGATGGAAAAGAAAGAGTCGGTTTTTAACTAATTCCTGAATCTTCTATTTGGTCATTTAGAGAAAGAATTAGAAGCTAATCATGACCGGATGTCTCATTTAAAACATTGCAAGGACTAAAAGATATATAATTGAACTTGAACTAACTGGTACCTTCGATAATAAATCTCTTGGCCGCATCCAACTTTGCAGCAATATATGAAAGATGAGCAGTCTGTGATCAAAATGATCAATAAACTCAGTCGGTCAATGACTATAACCTCTTCTCAATTTCTATCACTTCTGAGACAATAAAGAGAATCACACCAATAAGCAGGTGGCTTACAAAAGGATAAAAAATAGAAATTAGTTCTTAGTTGGATTTCATCATTGCGATGAAAGTATATCAAGCTAAGTAAGCCTGAAGGTGAATTCAGTAACGGTAACTCTCTGGTTTTTGACCAAAGAAAATTGAAGTAAGAATGCAACTAACATATATCCAGTCCTGTTCAAAAAAAATTGAAACAAAATAAAAACAACACATATGTCGATGCTTGATTGACAAAACAAATTTTGAATGGAAGATCCGCCAAACATCTTCCCCTGGTAATACTAAAATCTATCATTTATAGGAGTTCATCACTTGAAATTGGCAGCAGTTGCAAAAGAGAAAAAGCAGTTTTTATTCAAAATGCATATAGGAAATGACCGATTAAGCCATGTTTGAATAGAAAGTAATCATGATTGAATATAGTGAAGGGTTAGAAAGCCAAGTCTATTACAATGTTTCTTCTTCTTCTCCACCTCCTCCTTCTCCCACCTCCTCTTCTGATGTATCTGGACAAAGTAATATACAAAATTGAAAAGAATTATAAATAATTTAAACTTGTTTAAAGTAAAAAATGAGACCTAGAAATTAGAAAATGCCACTGAGGTCAAACAAAGAAGGCACGCAATATCTCTATGAAAATGTCGATTGGTTTAGTTGACGTGTTTTAAATATAATTTTAAAGGAATTGCTAATTGTGATCTTAAGCCACATTTAGGACATTACAAGAACTAAAATACAAAATTGAACTTAAACTAATTGGTACCTTCGATAATAAATCTTCTGATGTCATCCAACTTTTCATCAATATACGCCTGTTGAGCAGTCGTTACATAATTGGAGGGAGTCTTATGGACAAAACCTAATGTTGAGTGGAAGAAATACATGGGATAATCAACTGTGTCCAGAACTGCAACATTTTTGTACACATTGATATTGGTATCATACTTGTATAGATCATGATACTGTTTTGGGGGATGTCGTACAAGAAAATATACTAGCTTGCTGTCGATCCAGACTAGAAAGCCTATAATATGGCAATCCGGACCTAAAACAAAGTTTTCCGAAGTGTGGGAGACCCTCCAACAACTACTTGCTCTGTCATAAGTTCCAATGACTATGTACTTTTTGAAAATGCATACAAGGGTAAGTAAACCTTGCGCCCTCCCTAGCCATATATCACTACCCCTCATATCCATACTAGTAAAAAAAATTCCATAGCTGAGAACATAATGATCAATAAACTCGGGAGGGTCAATGAGTATACCCTCTTCTTTCTTTGTATCAAGAGCTAGAATACTACCATTACCTCTATGAAAATAAAGAGAATCCTGCCAATAAACAGGTGGACTACGGTATGATAAGCATATGACACTATTGGTTCTCAGTTGGATTTCACGCCACAAGCCTCTAATGAAAGTAAGTGAAATTTGTAGAACAAGTTGGAGTTTTCTACCAGGTTACTTATTGTTACCAATTTGTTTTGATCTGCATTAAGGCACTAGGCTTGTTTTTTTTTAAACTCATTTCTAGGAGTATTCGTATATGGAATCACTTGATGCTCTCTAGTTAAGGGATTGAAAACACAGTAACACCTAATTCTTTCAAACTCAAAGAGAATCAGACCATAATATGAGTCCAAAATCTCAATGCCAAAACATAACATTGTCACAGACTGTGTAATGTGGTTAAAAGAGATTTTTGGGAATTTTCTGATTAATCTCCCATCATGTACTAAATAGACGTGTTGTGTAGAAGTGACTTTTTGGCGTTGGAACAATGTTTTGGAAAATTCAGGATGAGATATCCTACCTTCAATTTTCTTGGATAGAAGTTTACATTGAACAACAACTTCAAAACCACCGGAGATGATCTTCATAACTACATCATCTGGCATTTTTACTCTCACTGATAGACCATTGTGTTCCTCTGCTCTGTTTCCGTTTCTCATGCCCTTAATTCTTTCTATTCACTTTTTCTAGACTATTAAGGAAGACAACAAATGTTTTGCCCTAAAATAAGTTGGTGTTAAATAGTGTAACACTTTATTAGGGAAATCTCTGAAGTGATTCGGTAGATTTTTCTGAACTATCAATGAACTAGATATGTGGACCAATAATAAATTATTCTCATTAAGAAAATAAAAACAACAAATAATATATATTGTTGAAATTAATTATATACTGCTTAAGATTATAAATGTGTTTAATCAATTCTTGAATTTTTTAATCTAAGGATATGACACTTCAAGTCCATATAAGCAGACTACTAGTTAATTCCCCAATCAATGTGGAATTGTAACACTTGCTTTCACACCCAAGCCCAAACCTAAGCTCAATACGATTGCGTATCAAGAGTCCAAATGGACATGACTCTATTACCATGTAAAAATATGGCACTTCAACACCAAATGTTAGCTCTGAGGGGGAGGATTATTACTTAAGTCCATACAAGGTTCATCATCGTTTGGGCTCCCGCTCCACGCTCAAGTTGGGTTTATCGTGAAACAGGCGTTAGAGTGGATTAGAGTCCCACATTGGTTGGGAAACGAAATGGTTATCTTTAATGGATTTGAGCAATCCTCCTCTCAGTATCTAGATTTTAAGGTTAAGTTAAACCCAAGTTTCATATCTTTACATGGTATTCGAGTCAAGTACTGTCACGCCCCGAGCTACCCCCGAGGCGCGGACACGGGACCTAGGACCACAAGTGATCCCAAACTAACCCTTCTGGCATGATCATGAGTATACTAAATATAATCTGAATAATAGAAACTGTGTGGAAGCTATTATCATAAATAAATTGAAAAGATAGGGAATACCCATATACTATAACTGGATAAATGATAACTGATGAGTTTAATACAAAGAAGATATTAACTCAATACTAAGCTAAATCTAAGTATGTCTGAATAAACCTCTAAACTGACTAGAAATGTTGGGACATGCCCCAACTAGGTTTAGCAAAACTAAAGCTAAAGACTGAACGCGATAAAGATAAACATGTCACTAGTCCTCAAAGAATGAGGACTCACCATTGTTGCTACTGAACTGAAGATCGGGAATCGATCTAAGGGTCATCTGGATGCTGAGAACCTGAACCTACATCACGAGAAGATATAGCGCACGTATGCGTCCGTACTTGAAAGGTACTGAGCATGCAGGATAGAGTAAAGCTGAAATAACATTTAACTGGACAAAGGAATAAAGCAATGGAATAATATGAACATGATATAGATACTGAATACTGAGCTAACTGAATATAATGACCAATTTATAACATGCTGACAGAATACTGAATGAACTGTAAATGTGGTCAATGCAATACAGTCTGACTGAACTGTGGGAGCTACTAATAACCGACATTAAACCACATGAGCTGAATGTGGAGTCTGATGTATACGCCCCATCGAGAGGAATCCAATACACCCAGCCAAAGGTGTAGAGGCATGCTGGCGTGATCACTAACTGATATTACCCACAGAGGGGGCTTACACCGACGTGGCTCGTAGTTCTGGGACTATATGGGTATGCTGAACCCTAGTCCAACTCGGTATTATGCTACTCCCAATGAATTAAGTGGTTAACTGGTTATGACTGAATTTCTGTAAAACTGGATAGCTCAAGACTGAACATGCAAACTGAGAATGCAACAATTAATGTGATAATGATGCATTAATAACTGAGGCATGTATAACTGAATAATTGAAATATATAACCTAGCATGTGTAATTCAAGAACTAAGGAAATACATAGCTAGGATTCTGAAATTCATTAAAGAAACAAAGTAATAACATGATAATCTGATTTGGAACATTTAAATAACTAATTCATGATGATCTGTTGAAATTCTAGAAAACCTAGGTTTGTTCATAATCATGGAATCCAGAATCTGACTGAATTCTAGCGACCTAATGGACGAAAGGAACCCACTAGTGAAATCTCACATTCCTGGTGATGAATTCCACAGAGAAATCCTTTGATTTCTGGGTTGGAACTGATGGAACCTTGCTGCGTTCCTGAACTAGGGTTCTTGACCTCTCTTCTTTTCTTGCTTCTAATTTTCGAAGTTTGGATTAATGATTTGACTTAGATAAGTTCTAGTTATGTTTCTAGACTTAAACTGACTAAAACCTCATGATTTAGGGTCTAAACGGCGTATCTTAGGGGTTAAATGAAATAGGAAAAGACCAAAAGACCCCTTAATTAACTGCTGTAGGAGTGACTGACGGACGGGACTGACGGGCTGTCATTCCATCTTCAGTCCGTAGGTTGAGATCGTCGGTCAAGTCTGCCCGACAGGGCTTCACTAAAACAAACATAACTTTTTACTTAAAGGTCATATTTTAGCAAACTCGGTGGCGTTGGAAAGAGGGTTCAATTATCTATCATATCATTGATGAATGGACACACAATTCCTTTTGTGCTAAGAATTATGACTATTTGAAGTTGACCCAATTACAATTTTCATCTAACTAGTTGCTACCCTCATCCGTGTGGGGATGAAATGTTGTGCTAAGATTAACCTGAGTACCAAGACCTTTCTAAAATGACCTCCAGAAATGAGAGGTAAACTGAGGACCTCTATCTGAGATGATAGCCAAAGGAACCCCATGCAACCTCACAATCTCATTAATGTAAAGCTTGGTGTAATCCTCCGCCAAATCTGTAGTCTTAACCACTAAAAGGTGGGAAGACTTAGTTACCCTATTAACAATCACCCAAATGGAGTCATGTTGTCTGTGAGTATGAGGTAAACCTGTGATGAAGTCCATGTTGATCACTTTCCATTTCCAAGTAGGAATGTCAATCTCTTGAGTCATACCTCCTGGTTTCTGATGTTTTACCTTGACTTGTTGGCAATTGGGGTTACTTAGCCACAAAATTTGTTATATCTCTTTTCATACCATTCCACCAATAGACTTCCTGCAGATCGCGGAACATCTTAGTGGCGCCTGGATGAATAGAATATCTGGAATTGTGGGCTTCTGCGAGAATATGTTGTCTCAATTCAACCACATCAGGAACACACAATCTACCCTAATAGCGAAGTACACCATCTCCCCCTTGGGAGAAAACCTCCACTCTCTGATTCTGGAGTGCACCCTTAAGCTCAAGCAAGACTAGATCACTATCTGGCTTTTCCTTAACCCCTACTACCAAAGAAGATTTTGCCTCAATTTGAACCATTACACCACCATATGATATGATCATAAGACGTACTCCTAGGCGAGCAAGTCTGTGAACATCCTTTGCTAGCTCTCTCCTTTCTTCCTCAACATGTGCTACACTACCCATGGATAATCTACTAAGAGCATCTGCTACTACATTCCCCTTACCCGTATGGCAATGTACTCTCATATCATAATCTTTGAGGAATTCAAGCCACCTTCTCTGGCGAAGATTCAACTCTTTCTGGGTGAATACATACTGGAGGCTCTTATGGTCTGTGAACACATCTACATGAACACCATACAAGTAGTGTCTCCAAATCTTTAGTGCAAACACCACTGCTGCAAGTTTGGCGGCGTTGGAAAGATCATTCCAAAGGCTTTCCAAACATAACTGGAAATACTCCTAACTCCTTGTCCCACACTGCCTGAGGACTGTGCTAGTCTAGTCTTGAAGTTCTTTGAATTCTAGTCAATATGTTCACCTCTGTATCTGGGTGTAGGCGCCCTAACAGATGATGGAGCAGGTCCCTTTTGCCTTTGTTGAAAGGACGGACGGTTCGCATTACCTTTCTGCTGCCCGGACTCATTACCGGTCTTAGCTTTCTTATTTCTGAACTCTTCCCTGTTCCTCAGCTTCTCTTCCTCGACCTGCTGCACATAACCATCAACCTTGATATGTCCATATCCCCGATAATCATTGCAGCCCTACCTTCCATACTCGACAGACGAGACAACCCAACAACAAATAAGCTCATTCTACTTCTCATGTCTGCAACCATTTCCGGAGCATAACGGGATAGTTGGGCGAACTTCAACCCATACTCATGAACACTCAAAGACTCATGCTTAAGTATGAGGAACTCACGTACCTTGGCCTCTTTCAATTCTCGAGGAAAGAAACGCCCTAAGAAAGCTTCCTCAAAACAGGCCCAACAAGCAGGTGGTGCATCCTCAACTCTTCCCCCTATCCACTGGTCGAACCAAGTTCTAGAAACATCCTTCAATTGATACGTAGCTAGTTCAACTCCCTCAGTATCTAGCATATGCATCACATCAAAAATCTTCTTCAGCTATTCAATGAAGTTCTTTGGATCCTCAGTAGTGCTAAAACCCATGAAACTCGGAGGATTCATCCCCAAGAACTCACGAATCCTTGAAGTGTCAGCTCCTTCATGTCGAGCTCTTCTTTGCTGACCAATCTGATTAGTTACAGCTTGACTCAGCATCCTAATTGCCTCTATGAACTCAGCATTAGTAACTTCCCTTTGATGTTGTACTTCAGGTGCATGAGGTAAATCTTGCTCCTCAACATAACGCCTAGTAGTATGCCCTCTGCCAGTTCTTCGTGGAGGCATGATTATCTGAAAACATGCGCAAGCACGAATTAGAAAGAAACTTTTTAGAGATAAATTCTAACGCACGAGATGAGTGTGAAAAAAAAGTGAGAAATCATCCTAAGTGTCGTAGCCTCCTAATTATAGATATGGTGCGCTTCACACTGATAACTAGGACTCTATAGATACAGCTTCATAGACTCCGTAGGACTCTTGAACTCTGTGCTCTAATACCAAGTTTTTCTCGCCCCGAGCCTACACCCTGGGCGGGATCGGCACTCGAAGACCATTGCTGGCATCAAGTGAACCCTTGGCCTGGCATACTAAATTCAGCAGAGAACTTAACTCAACAGAATAACTCCATGCAATGAAAGGCTATAAAACCACCTAACTGATGAAAACTGGCCAAAAAGACAACTCGTATCTCAAAATAGAATATTTATATATATACATACATGAGAGACTCAATACTAACTGACTGACTGTCCATGAAGCCTTTATAACACTGAGATGGATGTTGGGACAGACCCCGCAAACAACCTAATAAAGAAAAACTAGGAACATAAAATAATAGAGTCTTCCAGAAGGCTAGGAGGCTCACCACTGACTCTGGAGTGCTCAGCTGGATCAACGGCGTGCTGGATGCTGATCCTGGGTACCTGCGTCTGCATCATCATAAGATGCAAGACAACTGGCATCAGTACATTGAATGTACGAGTATGCGAGCTGGAAAGCTAAACAACAACTTCAGCTTGAAAGGAGTACAAAGGAACTCTTACCTTGGCTCTGTTCGACTCCTGAATAACCGAACTAAATATAAAGCAATAAGACACATGCAATATATATAAAGCTTGTAAAACAGTGTAAACAACTTAGTTCGTTAAGG
This sequence comes from Solanum tuberosum, assembly GCF_000226075.1. Classification (NCBI taxonomy): domain Eukaryota; kingdom Viridiplantae; phylum Streptophyta; class Magnoliopsida; order Solanales; family Solanaceae; genus Solanum; species Solanum tuberosum. The sequence continues at coordinate 73,036 of NW_006239611.1, read as the reverse complement.
ATAAAACAATAACAAACTCAACTTTACTTATATAAAAGTAATATAACTTTAGTGGGAGGTTCTTTAACCAACAACCACCACTATGAGCCCTAGTGATGATACAACGTTTTACGTCAAGTTGCCCAAGGGCCATCCTATACCTTGCCGTGATATAGGACCTTACTTAACTTAGTGGATCCACTAGCTTAACGTACGTGATCATCTAAAAAGAATGACCCATTAGATCCCATGTTGGCTACATGGTTCTTATGGAAAATTGAGTTAATATGAACTCGCTTCCCCAATTCGGTGCTCAATACTACTCCCAAAAATACTTTAGCTCATAAGTGTTTTAAACACATCTTTCTTTAGTTTGAGATAATTGCTCAAAGCTCAGCCCAAAGGCTCTCTTGGAAAACATTTATAAACTTCTTTGGGAATACTTAGTTCCCTAATAACTTTTGAGAAATGAACTCAACTCTATACTCTTGGCTTAACTTGAAACTTGAGCCTTAAAACGAAGTTAAAACGTTCAATAAAGACTTTAAAAAAACTTTAAAGACTTGCTTTGACTTGCTTCTTAAATTCCAGACTTGACTCTAATTTCACTTAACTTTGATCCTAACTTTCCTCGAATTAAATTACGGATTCAAGGGTAATGATCTCATGTTTATGGATGAGTTTGTAATGTTTAGATATACCTCAGGGTGTTGAAAACAACTAGAAAACATAGGTACATTACCAAGGAACGTGTATGAAAAAGTGGGTAAGGAATGAGGAGAACTGGCGTCCTTGGCGCTCTGAGGGGTGCGGGGCGCCAGCCCTTAATTTCCAGAAGGCCTGCTAGGTGCACTGCATGGCGTGCCGCCCCAAGGGAGGAACTTCAGAGCCCCTTTTGGGGAGCGCTGACTGGTGCGACGCCCCAACCTTTTCCCCAGAAAATCCAACTTTTCTCCTTAGTTTCTCTAACTCTAAACCCTCTCAACAACAAAGGTTCTTTCCCCAAACACTCATAATCATTAAAACCCTCAATATACAATAGATTCAACTCGAAATTCCATCAGGAAACATGTACCAAAACAACAAGAAACTTCAACAGCACAACAACAAGAATTCAACAACCACAACCAATCTTTTCTCGGAATTAAAACAAGTATGGAGTGTGGGGGAATGGACTAACCCAACACTATGATCTCACATACCTTATTAAGGATCACCCCCGACGAAAACCACGATGATCTTGACGAACTTTGCTTTTTCTTCTCTTTCTCCTCTTCTTTCTTTCTTCACTCACAACCCTAACTCTCACTTTTAAAAGGGCTAAACTGAATTAAAATCTGTCTAGACCCTTAATATAACCAAAAGAAATGGTCAGGGAAGAGACCAAAATACCCTTACAAATTCGGACTAAACTGCCCTATGCCAACAACCCAACTTCCAAAGGGCTTAACTCATTCATACGATCTCGAAATCGAGCAAACTCGGCGGCGTTGGAAAGATGATTCCAAGGGATATCAAAAGATAACTAGAAATACACCTAACTCATCCATAGCTAGGAGTTATGACCGTGTGAAATTGACCAAAAACTCATATTTTTCCATACTTAACTAAAGTTCCAGATTTTGAATTCTTTCTAAAAATGACTATTTCTAATTACAAGCTTCTTCATAGATATTTCAAATTGCACGATGTTACAAATTTAGTACATTTATAATGAACCATAAATATATTTCATCAGCTTACTAGAACAAATGAAGGATTTAGCTGCAAAAGCATAATTCATGTTATATTATATTTAGCAAACAATAATAAATATTACTCGTATTTAAAACCAATAGTTTATCTAAATGTCGCTAAAGACTTTAATGATTCTGGATGCAATAACATTAACCCAATGGTCGCTAAAAGTTAATTGGGTGCATGAAGCGAGACATATGGAAAAGGAGACCACATTGAAGAAAGGCCTAACATGAAACTATATACCGTATCACTATTGCCTCTAAAAGGAAAAATTATTGCCCCTAAATATATCTTTTGTTATAGTAACTTCAACTACTACAACTAGATCCTCCGCGAGAGCTATTAAGGACCTGCTCTTCTTTTATATTTTGTTGATCATCAAAACATAAGTTTAGCTTAACTCAACACAAATGCTTTAGGTTCTATATGGAGAAAAACACTTCATAGATTAATCATTTGGCTTATGAAGATGATGTAGTAATTTCTTTTATTTTCCTCATGTACAAGGTAATCCTAAACTTTGTTATGTAGGATATACAAATATGACTATAGTAGGCCAGATAGTAAAGGGGAAATGCGATTTTCAAAATCATCAAGGAGTAATATAAGCAGAATATTAAGAGTAATAATCCTCTGACAATTAGAGTATCATCGTCAGATGATGTCATATCATATCGTATTTTGTTATAGATTAGGATCATTGATATACTCTTAAATTTCATTTTGACATGGGAACTTTGGCATGTTCCGAATTCCAATTGAGCATCTGAAAACGTTGGAACAAAGTAAAATCATAAGACATGACTATGCTTGATTGACAAAGACATTACTGAGAAATTTGTAAACCCTAGAGTGGTTGAGTTGACTTAGAAGAAATTACATTTAGTTGTCAAGAAATCATATATTTATATAAAAGAAAACCCTAGGACCACCTACATGGTGTCCCCACAAGCCAAAATTTCCTTTTAAATTTATTTATTTCCAAGACTAGCTTTTCCCTTTCATGAAATGTTGTGACTTGGATGAAGAGTTGCGACTTTTATGAAAGTTTCTGACCTTTTCGAAGGATTGTAGCTTTTTCAAAGAGTTGTAACCTTTCTGATGAGGCACAATAAGCATTTGTTAAAACAAATCTTTGTTTTCTATATATAGAGTGATTTTCTGCCACTATTATTTGTAGGTTTTGTTTTCACTATAGGGTAGTCAAATTTGAATACATTAATTTAGCTTTTTTATGAATTTTGGTTCTTTCCTAAAAGTTTTCTTCCTCCTATTTCATGGAGCTTAATCTTTACTATAAGTCATAATGATTCAAGTAACTATGACAATTTCTTTTTGCTATTTTGGTGAATTTTTTTATCTATGTTAAGGATTTCAGCAATGATCATTGAAAATTGATCTTCTCTTTTGTCCCTTTCTACATGTTTCTTCATATTAACAAAGAAAATTGATTTTAATTGCAATGCGACATTACAGCTCTTGCACCAACTCATAACACTGTTGAAATAGTTGAATTCATTAGATTTGGTTTAGTACACAATACTTTTATTTCTGCAACTATTATTTGTATGTTTTTTTTCGCTATAGGGAGACCAATTCAAATATATTAATTAAGCTTCTTATGAAGTGCATTTCTTTCCTCAAAGTTTTCTTCCTCCTATTTCATGAAGCTTAATTTTTTACTGTAAATCATAGTGATTTGTGTACCTATTGTAATTTGTTTTTGCTATTTTGGTGACTTTTTTTAACTTTGTTAAAAATTTCAGGGAGGATGATTGAAAATTTATCTTCTCTTTTGTCCCTTTCTACAGGTTTCTTCATATATACTTTTGGGGAAAATTTCTTGTGGGTTGTGCTATATTTGATAGCACACAACGACAAATATGTGATAACTAATACGAAACAAATGATGAAGTTTGTTAAGACAACCAAACAAGTTGCTCTCTTGCTTGCCACAGTTTGTATATTATTTTGATTGTTTTTTCTTAGGTACAAACATTTTCTATGTCATTGCAATCTTCCTAGAATATTAGTATAGAGACTATTAACACATTTCGTTTATCGCAAGTTAACTAATTACCCATATTTCTTCGTCTCTTCTTTCTGGCCATAATAAGAATCACGTTTCACGTTTTCTTGAAACTAATAAATGTCCAAAATACACTATAGAAAAAATAATTCTTATCGTCATTAAATATGTACGTTAACGAAGAGTGCTAAAACCTTTAACGACATTAATTAATTGTCAGTAGATTCAATGTTTCTATAGACTTACGGAAATTTATAGAGTGTACCAATTGGCTATGAAATACATATTTAGCGACAATTATGTTATGAATTGTCATTAAAGATCATTTTGCTGTGGTGATAACTATTTCTTTTGATAGAGGTTTTAGTTTTTGTTTTGATAAAGAAGTAATAACTCTTTCTTTTAGATGCTTTAAATTTGTGAACTGTAAAATTGGATACAACCTAACATACTATCTTTTTGAAAAATATGTTAGGCAACATGCCTTTTTCTTCTTGATTGTTAGGAAAGTAAGGTCGTCTTTATTATTATTTGTCGATATTTATGAGTTCAAGTACTCACAAAATTATGTTGTGAGACTTTGATATGTTATGTGTCAAAACTTTTATTTAAAATATCCAGTTCTGAATTCTATTAAGATGACACCTACTTCTTGGTTGATAATTGAATTAATTCTTTGAAACTACATACTATAACCATAACAATAACTATGGTTGAATTCCAAATAAGTCGGGTTTGGTGATATAAAACCTAAGCAATATTAATGACTGTTCTGAGACAATGAGGAAAAACATTTATTATACTAATAATTTTAGGGTCATTTTTTAACGTATACATGATACATCATCCAAAAAAAAACATTGATGGAAGTTCATAAGAAAGGAGCCCAATGTCCTCCATCTTAATTTAGTTAATTATGTTCTTGTATGGATGTGATGTTTCACTTTACTTGATAGTGTTGTTGTTCAAGGCTTATTGGTCTCTTCTTTAACATCTGATGTTCATTACTTCTGACCAACTATTTCTATAGAGATTTTCTTAGACTTCTTTCTTATACTTAGCATCTCTCTATGACTCATAATTTTTGTATCACAGAAACGAACATTAAAAAAATATAGCACTCTAAGATTTCGGAGGAACGCTTGGCCTTAAGATAAAATGTTCTCGACAATGTAGTGTATGTATAAAAAAATATGAATGTCACCGAATGATCAGATGTAAGCTAAATAAAATAGTTCAATCCCGTGCGAAGCACGGGTAATTTACCTAGTAATATCTAATATTTAAACACTTTCATGTTAATTGTTAAGTGGAAGTTTCCTATTTCTATTTGAAAAAAGAAAAGGTTCAATCAAATTATGAATGGAATGTTCACCAAACATCTTTACTTGAAATGTGCAAAAATTGAAAGAACAAGTTTTTTCTTTAAAATGCAGAAACCATGTCTATGGAGTACAATATTTAACAAATTAAAGTCATATTTAAATATTGAACGGCAGAAAGTAACCTCTATTACAACATTTCTTCTTCTCCTCCTCCTCTGAGTGCTTCCTCTTCTTGGATGGAAATACCTTGACAGAGTTATATACAAAATTTCAAAAGAATTAGAAGTGTTTTTATGACGTTTGAGATTCTTTGATAGAACTTTACATTGAACAACAAACTTTAATGATCTCCCCAATGAATATATCTTCATGCAAATTCCATAATATATTTATTTTGCTCTCTTGTCGTTTTTTATGTTGAAATTGTGTTTTAACAAGGTGTCCTATTTCAATCCCAATCCCTCTCATATTAAGTAATGTATCATTTGCAATTATCGACAACTATGGAATCTATCCGGAACAATGAAAAATCAGGGATTTTTGTACTTGGAGGAACTTTCAGGATAGGACCAAAAGCCCAACTCAAATCAAACTTTTCGGCCTTTATTTTATATCAAAATCGGTTAAAAAATAGCCCTAATCCTCTCCAAATTAGCCCAAATCCCCAAACCCTAATCATTTTCTGAACCAGCAAATAAGTTGTCCGTTCATAACTCCAGCAATTTCAATAAAGGACAGAGATCATCCTTTCTGTTTTGGTGCGATATTCATCTTTTCCTACTAGAAAAAAATCAGACGCCTCATCCACATCTCTCTTTGTTAATTCGGTCAAAATACTTTTCAATTCTCCTACTAAGAATTGCATAGACAATTTTTGAATTCGAACGGCAATTATTCAATCAATCCCTCACAAAATTGTAAGAAAAACAACCCTAGTTTTCCACTATAAATAGCAGGTCTTGCATTCATTTTTGTAGAAGCCTTTGCCCCGCATCACTCATGAAATAATTGTTTTATTCTCGTCTGATCCTCTTAAAAACAATTACTCGATCTCTTCTTAGTATTAGTGTTAATAGAGGTCCAATTATATTCTCCTTGAAATCACTTTGTAGAGAGTTTAAATAGGAGATTCGAGTAGACATCGTTCACCACCCTGCAACAGGTGACATTTGCCCTTTCTTTATTTTTCATCTCATTGACAAACTTTTATTCTTATCCACTTTAAACGTTTATTTGATGTGTTTATTTGATAAAATTTTGTAGCTCATGTATTCATTTACAAAAGTATGTTTAAAAGAGATGAGTGTTGTTCTTAGTGTGAGAAAAACCATGATCCTAGGCATGCTCAGTATATTCCTAACTTATCTCATTGCGCTCAAAAAATATAGAATTTAATCTCTATCCCTAATCCATTAGTTAGTAGAGTTGTATGTATAAGTTTCCTTCAAAATTATTTAGTGACGACAGTGTAAAATGTGGAAGGATCATGGATTGCAAATGTGGAGTATTAATTTTGTGCTTAAAAGACATGAATGGTGGCTTAGTTGGTTTGAGTTTGGTTTAAAGTTACCAATTGTAGAAGGAATATCTTCTTAGGCATTTGCACATTTTCGTGTTTTGGATAGCATATTCATTTTACTGCTTTACTTAGCTCTATGGTTTATTTATTCACTATCATTTAAAGTTGAATCGTCTTACTAATTTCCTTACTCTCTCTTTATTTACATGAATACTTTCGGTGCTAATTGGAGTCTGGCTTCTACCCCAATATTTCATATGAAGAGCTCCACACTACAACTGGTGGATTTTCTTCTAAAGTATTATTGGCTCTGGCAGTTACCGACTGTTTACAGGGGATGTTTTGCATCTGATGGAATGGCTGTTATTGTCAAGGTACTCAAACTCTAGAATGATTTACACAGATCATTAAATCCTGCCCAAAATTGCAATCATTTTTGTTGAATTCTTTTGCCCCCACACCACACCTGAAACCACTGTAAATTTGTGCTCGTCTGATATCTACTTAGTATTAGTGTTAATAGAGGTCATATTATATTTTTCTTGATATCGTTCTGAAGAGAGTTTAAGGAGGAGATTCGAGTAGACGTCAGACTCGCTCTTCACTTTCCTACAACCGGTTATTGAGAGTTTAAGGAGGATATTCGAGTAGACATCGGCCTTGCTTTTCATTCACCTACAGCAGGTAACATTCGACCTCTTCGTTTCTCTATTTTTTTTGCCTCCGTGACAAACTGTTATTCTTATCTTAAGAAAATAACGACTTGCCATTAACTTACTTACTTAACTCTAATTATATATGACTACAAAATATACTTGGTTCTCGTTAAAACACTCTGTATAGATCTGAATCCATATTCCTTTCATGTTTTAGCCGTCATTCATTTAAGAAAAGGTTTCATTTCGTGATTAAATCTTCACTTAAAAACATTTTGTGGGTCCAAGTTAAATTTTTGTTTGGTGACTTTATATGATAAAAAATTTCACCTCATGTATTCATATGTAAAAGTATGTTTAAAAGAGATCGACTGTTGTTCTTGCTAAGTAAGGAATGTTATGCATGTTATATTTTTTTTAAAAAAAATTAGTGTAAGAAAAATCATGATCCTATGAATGCTCGGAAGATTCTTGTCTAATATCTATGCGCACAAAAAATATAGATTTTAAGCTCTTCCCCTAATCCATTAGTTAGTAGAGTTTTGTGTATAAGTTTCACTCACGCCCCAATGGTACCCCCAGGACGCGGCACGGGACCTACGATCACGAGTGACCCCAAGCTAACCCTGCTGGCATATCATAAGCTTACTAAATAAACTGAAGTAAGAAAATACTGTGTGGAAGCTAAATCATAAGATAAGCTGAAATGATGGGGGATACCCATTCTAAATAGGCGTTTGGCTATGCGATACCATATCACGATATGAAATCGTGAGATGGAACCAGCGTTTAGACATGCGATTTTACGCTGATTCCATCTCATGATTCTATATCATGAAATGTGATTCCATATTCTCCAAAAAACCATGATATGGGAATTCCATAGCATGATTTGAGATATTTTTAATACAAAAATTGTTCCACAAGTTTATATTTTGTTAAAACAACTCCACATTTAAATCTACTAACCACTTATTTCATATGTAAATAAAATTTATAATCACATCATTAATTTAAAATTTTATTATTCTCACCAATATAAAATTTATTATTCTCACCAACATATAGTCACTTTAACTCACACCAACCCATTGTTGAGTGATAAATTTGTTCTCTTCATTTACTCCAACACCTAATTTATTAATTCTATCATTTTGTATTTATTACAACTTATAGTTATATCTATTTGAACAACAGAGCAGATCAAATTGATGCAGTGAAAATTGTCATAGCTTGTGCATTGTTACATAATTATTTGCAAGAATATCAAAGGACTGATGAAATATTTATTGTCTATGAGCATGAAAATATAGTTGCGGATGCTATTGACCAACAAATGGCTTAAAGTAACAATGTTGGTTCGTCTTCTCAGTCACATGATCAAGAAATGCAAGTTCAACGGGAAGAAATTGTCCGTATTATGTGAGAATATTATATTAAAGACTAGTACACTACAATTTATGTTCAATTTTTTTTTATTGAATTAAAGTTTGATGAATTAAAGTTAGATGAAACAATTACTTAAATGGAGAACAAATAGCTTTGTAATAATATATTATGTGGTTTTATAAATCTTTGTTTATTTGGTAAGAATGAATAAAAAGTTGGGGCTATTTTAATAGTTTTACAACTTATGAGATTCTTATGTTAATGAGGAAACGTACGGCACAAAAATTTCATATCGCATGTCCAAACAAAACTTCAATATCATATCATAATTCCATATTATGATATCATAACATGATTCCATGTGATGATACCATATCGCATGGCCAAACGGGCCGTAAGTCTTATATGTATATATATATTTAAAACTGAGAGGGGTATTAAGATGCTGAAATAAACTCAAATGGTAACACTAAATCTAACTATGCCTGAATATAGCCTCTAACTTATTAGAAGTGTTGGGACATGGTCGAGCTAAATATAGCAAAAACTAAAAAAAAACACTAAAAGCAAAGGAAACATGTACGTAATCCTCAGAGAATGAGGACTCACTAATGATACTATTGAACTGATGATCGGGAACAAATCTATGCGTCATCTGAAAGCATAAAATTTATGGTAATCAATAGCATGGTCAATGCAATAGAATCTAATTATAAGGGAGCTACTAATAACTGACATAAAACAACATGAGCTAATTGTGGAGTCCGATGTATACGCCCCATCTAGAGGACCCAATATACCCTGTCAGAGGTATAGAGGCATGACTGTCGTGATTACTAAATTGATGCCCACAGAGGGGACTTGCAACCTACGGGGCACGTAGTTATAGGACTTGAGGGTGACTGACCCTTGTCCACTCGGTATTAAGCTACTCCCAATTGATTATGTAATTAAAAGTTTATGACTTAATTTATGTAATACTGGATAGCTCAAAATACTGACATGTTAACTTAAAATGAAACATTAATGTGCTAATAATGAAAGATTCAATTCTGAGGCATGTATAACTGAAATAACGGACCTAGCATGTGTAATTCATGAACTAAAAGAACTACATAGCTAGGGTTCTGAATTTATGAAGAAATCTATGCCAAACAATACTAAAATCATGAAAATCTAATTAGGGACATTAAAGTAACTAATTCATAATAATCTATTGAAGTTTTAGAAAACCTAGGTCTTGATTATATGAAGGAATCAAAAATTTGACTGAATTCTAGGGACCTAATGGGTGAAAGGAACTCACTAGTGAAACCCCACATACCTGGTGAGGAATTTCACGGATAAATCTTTCAATTGCAGGGTTGGAACAAATGAAAACTCATTGCGCTGCTCGACTTTCTCCTCTAGTTTGCTCTAAGTTTGATGAATTTTTGGTAAATAATTGATTAGGTTAGGTTCTAAATAGTTTACTACGCTAAAACTGACCACAACTGGGTAGTTTAGGGGTTAAACAATATAGTTTAGGGGTCAAACACATAAGGAAAAGACCAAACGACCCTTGTAAAATCAGTTGAAGCCACCGATGGGATTGATCGACAGTCCGTGGAGTAACCCTTGGTCCGTCCTATCACTCCGTCGATCGACTTCAGAGGTTGGGTATTGGGGTTCCTATGGGTCTCGACTATAGACGGATCGACGGTCCATGGACTGATCCACATTCCATCTTGTCAATCCATCGATCGACTTCAGAGAGCAGGTTCATAGGGGTCCTGAGGGCCTCGACCTACCACCGGTCGATGATCTGTGGACTAATCCAAAATCTGTCCTGTCAGTCTGTTGATCGACTTCAGAGACCAGGTTCTCAGACCTCGATCCACGGTCCTGGACCATGGTCCATGGTCTAACCTACTGTCTGTGGGTTTGGACGTGGTTCATGCCTAAAAATAGATTTTGTCTGAGTTTCTGGGAAGGGTTGCAGGTGGCCATCCATGGACCACCAAGACAGGCTGTGGGTAACCCTAAAGTCCGTGGGCGGAAATCGTAGGTTGCACCTGCAACTTCTAGAAATCTGTTAGTTTGGTCTGTTTTCGTATATAGGGTGTTACATTATTTCCCCCTTGGGAATGTTCTTCCTCGAATGAAGTCTAAACTAGTTGGATAGGGAGGGAAATAGGTACAAACCCTACCACTATTTACTAGAAACTAATTTCTAACTGAACTAAGTTCCAAGGACATGCAAATACGCTGAAAATGCAAGTACAAATTGAAGGACCATGATACTAAGACTGAATCTGCGCATGAATGACTGAAAAATTGAAGAAGAACTATTACCTCAAGCTGGAATGGAATCGGGAGGAAAGAGATGAGGATACCTAGCCTTTATGGTTGCTTCTGGTTCTAAAGTAGATCCCTCTACAGACTGAATACAGCACGAAACCTTTACTTAATCGACTTCTTTGTTTCTCAACCATCGAACCTGACGATCAGGAATCTCAACTGGTACCTCTTCATAAATTAGACTATATTTCACAACCACACTTTCTAAAGGTACAATAGATGTTGGATCACCCACACACTTCTTCAACATTGAAACGAGAAAAACCGGGTGTACTGCCGCTAGTTTTGTTGGCAACTCTAAATCATAAGCCACTTTACCAACTCTTTTCAAAATCTTGTAAGAGCCTACATGTCTAGGACTGAGTTTCCTTTACTTGCCAAATCTCATTAACCCTATCATAGGTGACACTTTCAAGAAAACACAATCATTAACTTGGAACTCTAATTCGCTTCTTTGTCATGCCCCGAGACTACCTCCGAGACGCAAACACTGGACCTTGGACCAGAAGTGATCCCCCGCTAACCCTACTGGCATGATCATGAGCATACTAAAGCCAATAAACTGATGCGGAAGCTAAACTCATACATAAAATGAAAAGATGGGGAATACCGATATACTATAACTGCGATATATGAACACTGATGAGTTTAATACAAAGAAGATATTAACTCAATACTAAACTGAATCTATCTATGTCTGAAAATAGCCTCTAACTGACTAGAAATGTTAGGAAAGGCCCCAAAGAAGTCTAGGAAAACTAAAACTAAAGGACTAAAGATACTGAAAAGAAACTCATGACTATTGTCCTCGGAGAATGAGGTCTCACCACTGATTTTGCTGAACTGTAGATCGAGAACCGATCTAAGCCTGATCTGGATGCTGAGAACCTGAACCTATATCACGAGAAGATGTAGCGTAGAGTATGTGTCAGTACTTGAAAGGTACTGAGCATGCAGGATAGAATACAACTCAAATAACATATATAACTGAACAAAGCAAATAAGCAATGACATAATCTGAACATGATATAGATACTGAATGCTAAGATAACTGAATGTAGTGACCAATTTATAACATGCTGAAACTGAATATTGGATATACTGATAAATGGTCAATGCATTAGAATCTGACTGAACTGTGGGAGCTACTAATAACCGATAATAAAACAACATGAGCTAAATGTGGAGTCTGATATATACGCCCCATCGAGAGGACCCAATATACCCGGCCAAAAGTATAGAGGCATGCTGGCGTGATCACTAAAATGATGCCCACAAAGGGGACTTACAACCTACGTGGCTAGTAGTTCTGGGACTATTTGGGTACGCTGAACCCTAGCCCAACTCGATATTATGCTACTCCTAATGGATTAAGTGATTAACACATTATGATTGAATTTCTGTAAGTTACTGTATATCTCGAATTGAACATACAAACTGAGTATGCAACAATTAAACTGATATTGATGCATATTAATAACTAAGGCATGCATAACTGAATAACTGAAATACCTTACCTAGCATGTATAATTCAATAACTAACGAAATACATAGATAGGGTTCTGGAATTCATGCAATAAAATGAATATTAACATACTAATCTGACTTCGATCATTCTAACATCTAATAACCGAATAATTCTAACAATCAAGAAACCCTAGGTCTAGTCATAATACGGGAATCAAGAAACTGACTGAAAACTAGGGACCTAGGGTGAAAGGAGCCTACTAATGAAATCCTGCATACCTGGTGATGAATTCCACAGAGAAATCTTTAGATTTTGGGGCTGGAACTGATGGAACCTCGTTGCGTTCTTGAACTAGGGTTCTTGACTTCTCTTCTCCTCTTACTCTCTAATTTTTCTAAGTTTTGATTAATGATTTTACTTAGGTAAGTTCTAGCTATGTTTCTAGGCTTAAACTGACTAAAGCCTCATAATTTAGGGTCTAAACGACGTAGCTTAGGGGTCCAATGAAATAGGAAAAGACCAAAAAACCCTGACTTAACTGTTGTCGGAGTAATCGACAGATGGGACCTACGGGCCATAGGTCAATCTATGGTCCGTAGATTGGAGTCATAGGTCATGTCTGCCAGAAAGGCTTCACTAAAATGAGCATAACTTTTTACTTAGAGGTCGGATTTAGCAAACTCGGTGGCGTTGGTAAAAGGATTCAATTATCTAACTGGTTGCTGACCCTCACCTATGGTCAGACCTACGGACCGTAGATCAAACGACGGTCCATGCTGGTCGGCTGACATTTGCGTCAGAGGCTGGGTAAAAGGGGCCTTAATCCATGGACAGTGGTTTGATCTACGAACCGTGGGTCGAGACTTAGCCAATTTTCTGAGCTGGGTTGGGGAAGGGTTGCAGTGGTGAACCACAGACCACCAGCACGAGTGGTGGTCTAACCAACGGTCCGTGGATGGCAACCGTGTGTTTCACCTGCAACTTCTTAAAATCTGCATTTTTGGTCTGTTTCGGATACGGGGTGTTACATTCTCGTTACATCTGCATAGGACTTCTAGCGACTCTGGACTGTCTAAAGTCTATGTCTAATAAGCTGAACTTTCTCCATAGCATCATTAACCGAATCTGGCCCTATCAAGGCCGCTTCACCTAATTCAAACCAACCAATTAGAGATCTACATCTACACCCATACAATGCCTCATAAGGGGCCACTTAAATGCTAGAATGGTAACTATTATTGTAGGAGAACTCTAAAAAAGGAAGGTGATCATCCCAACTACCCGTGAAATCGATAATGCAAGCTCTCAACATGTCCTCTAAGGTCTGAATGGTATGCTCTGCCTTACCATCCGTCTGTTGATGAAATGTTGTGCTAAGATTAACCTGAGTACCAAGACCTTTCTGAAATGACTTCCAGAAATAAGAGGTAAACTGAGGACCTCTATCTAAGATGATAGACAAAGGAACCGCATACAACCTGACTATCTCATTAATGTAAAGCTTGGTGTAGTCCTCCACCGAATTTGTAGTCTTAACAACCAAAAATCGTGTAGATTTAGTAACTCTATCAATTATCACCCAACTGAAGTCATGTTGTCTGCGAGTACGATGTAAGCCTGTAATGAAGTCCATGTTGATCACTTCCAACTTCCAAGTACGAATGTTTATCTCATGAGTCATACCTCTTTGTTTCTAATGTTCTGCCTTCCCTTGTTGAAAATTAGAGCACTTAGCTACAAAATCCGCTATATCACTTTTCATACCAATCCACCAAAAGACTTCCCGCATATCACGGTACATCTTAGTAGCGCCTGGATGAATAGAATATCTAGAATTATGGGCTTCTGTAAGAATCAGTTGTCTCAACTAACTCGCCTTAGGAACTCATAATCGATTTTGATAGCGAAGTACACTATCTCGCCCTAGGGTGAAAACCTCAACTCTCTACTAATGGACTGACTGCACCCTTTAGTTGAAGCAATATTAGATCAGTGTCTTGCTTTTCCTTAACCTCCGCTACCAATGAAGATTCTGACCCATGTTGAACTGTTACACCACTATCTTATATGCTCATAAGACAAACTCCTAAGCAAGCAAGTGTATGAACATCCTTTGCTAGTTCCTTTCCTTCTTCCTCAACATGTGCTACACTTCCCATAGATAGTTTACTAAGAGCATTTGCTACTACATTCCAAGATGGTAATGCACACTCATATCATAATCCTTAAGGAACTCAAGCCATCTCCTCTTGCAAATATTCAACTCTTTCTGGGGGAACACATACTCAAGGCCCTTATAGTTTGTGAACACATCTACGTGAACACCATACAAGTAATATCTCCAAATATTAAGTGCAAACACCACTGCTGCAAGCTCGAGGTCATGAGTTGGATAGTTTTTCTCTTACACGTTAAGCCATCAAGAAGCATAAGCTATAACCTTACCTTGGTGCATCAATACACAACCTACGCCAACTGTAAATGCATCACAATAGATCACATAACAGTCTGAACCCTCTTGTAGAGTCAAAACAGGAGTTGTAGTCAACCAAGATTTCAGTTCTGCGAATCTTTTCTCACCATCATCTTACCACTGAAACTTGACCTTTTTTCTGAGTCAACATAGTCAATGGAGAGGCTATAGATGAAAATCCTTCCATGAACCTTCTATAATAACTAGCCAAACCCAAGAAGCTTTATATATTTGTAGGAGAGGTAGGTCTAGGCCATTGTTTCATTACTTCTATTTTCTGAGAATCCACTCGTATCCCTTCACTAGACACAATATGACCAAAGAAAGCAACATATTGCAACCAAAACTCACATTTGCTAAACTTAGTGAATAACTGGGAATCTTTGAGAGTTTGAAGGACAACCCTCAAATGATTCGCATGTTATTCCTTATTGCTAGAGTAAATAAGGATATCATCAATGAAGACCATAACAAACAAGTCTAAATAATGCTTGAACACTATGTTCAATCAAATCCATGAAAGTTGCAGGAGCATTGGTTAGTCTAAATGATATAACTACAAATTCATAATGACCATACCGAGTTTTGAAGGTTGTTTTCGGGATGTCAATATCTCTAACTCTAAGCTGATGATAACTAGATTTGAAGTCTATCTTAGAAAAATGACTAGCACACTTAAGTTGGTCAAATAAGTCATCAATCCTGGGGATAGGGTAGTTATTCTTGATTGTGACCTTGTTCACCTATAGTCAATGCACATTATTAGAGAACCATCTTTCTTTTTCACTAACAACACTGGTGCACTCCATGGGAAAATACTATGTCTGATGAAACCCTTTTCTAGAAGGTCATTCCAAAGTCTATTTCCCTTTCGAGAGGAACTCCGAGAAGATCTTTTGGAAACAGTTCTGGGAATTCATTAACTACTGGAACTGAATCAAGAGTTGGGTTTCAGAACTAGAATCCTTAACCTAAACTAGATGATAGAGATAACCCTTAGAGATCATTTTTCTAGGCTTAAGGTAATAAATGAATCAACCCATAGGCGCTAAGCTACTACCCTTCAATTATAAAAATGGTTTTTTCTAGAAACTAAAAATGAATAATCCTAGTTCTACAATCAGCTGAGGAATAACATGAATGTAACCAATCCATGGCTAGAATAATATCGAAATCTACCATTTCTAAGTCTACAAGATCTGTTGAGGTGACTTTATGAGAGATTGTGACATAGCAATTTATGTATACCCGTGTAGCTATAACTAGGTTACCGACTGGAGTAGAGATAGAGAAGAGTTCTGAAAGAGTTTTTGGACTAAAATTGAAGTTGAATGCTATATAAGAAGTTAAAAAGGAAAGAGTAGCTCCTGCATCTAACAGAGCATAAAGGGAATCAAGAATCTAACTGAATTCTAGGGACCTAATAGGTGAAAGTGTCACGACCCGGGAGCACCCCCTAGTCGTAACCGGCGTACTCGACCTCGAAGAGGTCTAATACAAGCCTCTTAGCATTCATTCATCGCATAGACACTAAAACCATAAGGAATTTAAAACTTTCTTTACCAAGAAAACATTGCATAAAAAAATAAGCAAAGCGGAAGACTTTCTAGACTTTATACATGACGTCTCAAACCATCTAATACTTTAGAGTACAAAATTCGGGACTAATCCCGTACACAACTCAAACAATAC